>NC_051184.2:89130692-89290874 GCF_013339695.2 Rhipicephalus sanguineus | reverse complement strand
AGTGCGGACGTTTTTCTCCTTCGGCGCATCGCGCCAAACAGCGTGTTCGGGTGGCGGCGTCACCACCGGTCGCGTTGGGCACCGCGTCGGTCTTCGCCTGCCGCTGCGCCGGACTAACCAGCCCGCAACACAGCACTCGTGTTTCCCGACGTTAGTTGCCAGATGGCGTCATATCTCACGCGGCCTCTTCTATGTCTTTAGACGACATTTGCAGCGAAGCACGCAGATACGCGGCCAATTTTTCCTAATAGCATCGCCGGCATCGCTGCCAAAAAAAAAAAATCGTGAACTAAAATGCAGTTGTTTTAGAACATGCTTTTAAACAGCGGTATCCAATGTTCTAAAAAAAAGCCCACAGTTTCGCTGCAAGGACGAAGCAATGATGGCCATAGCAAGAAATTGGAATGTTATACTAAGCTATAGCAGCTAACTCCTTTGCGATCCGATCCCGCGTAACACTAAATTGCGATGTCGTAGGGGAATGTGGTCGCTCCAGAGAGCGAAGTGGTTTTCGTGCTGTCTGTCGCCTCAACGTGAAGTAAGCGGTGAGATGACAGCACGTACAAAGGTAGGAGCCGTTGGCAGCAAGAAACGCGATGCCATCGCAGCGTGCGCCAGCGAGTGCGACCGCACCTTTTTGATCGAAGCTCGCAGTTGCTGCCCGAGCTACGTAGCGACCGCCCCTCCTCTACCCACACACATCGGGGTGAGATCACAGCACGTGCAAGGGTAGGAGTCGTCTACTGATGTCTGTCGAGACAGCACGCGCGACCGCACCTTTTTTCGCAGTTGCTGTCTGAACAACGCATCTCCTCCCCCTCGTCTCCCACCGACACCCCTTCGTGCTCCTTCGCCCGGCTTTCATTGTGGCCCTGTGGGGGTTTCTCTTTAATTATTACTTGGCTGGGTTTTACACCCGAAAACTACAATACGATTATGAGAGACGCCGTAGTCTCTGGAGAGCTCCGGAAATTTCGACCACCTGGGGTTATTTAACGTGCATCTAAATCTAAGCACACGGGCCTCTAGCATTCAGCCTCCATCGAAATGCCGCCACCGTTGCCGCGATTCGATCCCGCGCACTTCGGGTCAGCAGTCAAATGCCATAACCGCTAAACCACCGCGGCGGGTGTCTATAAAGCGCATACCGTGCGGCAAAGCAGTACGCCTGCGTTTTTAAATGCGAATGCATTTCTTAGTAGGGCTATGTGAGGCATCCGGCGTTGTCCGCGCGCCTCTCCGCTCTCACTCCCTCTTCCATAGCAACAGCCGCGGTCGCGAGCGCTTATCCTCGCCCCTAGCAACCGGAGCAGGTAGTGCGGGCGGAGTAGCGGAGAGTGAGTGGAGAGGAGGAGCGCGCTCTGGCGTGTGAGGGCGCTCGCATCCGAGCTCCCGCGTGTGTGGAGAGTGTGTAGGAGAGGGCAGGTGCAGTGCTTCGCTGCTCCTTCTCTCGCCGTTCGTTCTCTCTCCTCCCTGCGCCACCGCCTCAATGCAGTGCGTTTGAAACGCGTTTGTAGCGTTTGTGCTGCCTTGTCACAGCCTGAAAACAGCGCGTTCTAAACGCGTTTGTGCTGCATTGAAGGCGGTGGCAACATCCCTGAGGTGATTACGAACGCACGTAGGAAGCGTTCGTTGAAAGAGGCGCCCAAAAGGGAGACACTTGAGCGCGTCGATTTGTCCAGCTTTACGCCATTAAAATTACTACGCCGTGTACTCTCGGCGCAAGAAATGCATTCGCATTTCCTCACGATTCCCTTCGGGGAGGTGGGGGCATTTTTTTTTTTGCACTTCTATGTCACCGAAACGCACTCATCGAGGGCAGGCTCAACTGCAACAAACGGTTAGCAATAGTAAAGTACCTCGAAACGCCGCAGTCAAGAAGCGTGACCACGCGTTACGACACTACACACGTCTGTTTCGGAAGATGTTTTCGCGGCATTCCTTCACGACTTTGCCATCACGTCAGACCGGCGAGCGAAGTTAACTTTCTCGTTCGTGGTCCTCAATTACCAGCGGTGCCTCGAAGTCATTATGTCTTTTTCTTGTTAGAGGCAGTGGCATTGTTGAACGCTATTAACGCATCTAACGTCCTTTCTTCTTTAAATGCAGCTTCAGCGTGCGTGCGATAGGCTCCACACTGATAGCTACTCAACTTCAGATGCCGGCTTGCGTCTACTCACATACTTCAACGCACTAGCGTTGATACGCCTGTTCAATATTTATTGATCAGAGGCGTGAGGTACGGGGGAGGGGAGGGAGGCAAGTTGCCCCCCTCCCCCCACCCGAAAACATTTTCGCGGACAGTTCTTCATAAAAATATCTCGTGAGTCATCTCTTTTAATAAAAAAAATCACCATCTCCCGCTAAAGGGAGGCGATGCGGGGACCATGAGGCGATGCGAAGCAGCGTTTCGACATGTCGAGCCCGCGTTTCAGAGGGGGAGTGGGAGTGGATAGGGAGAGAAGAGGAGTGGAGAGGAGGTGTGTGGAGAGGGCTTGCGCATGCGCAGTAAGGGTTGTCAGGCCGCACACCACCCCCAGATTGAACTCCGCCATAAGATGCTTCGCATCATGAAAATGTGTCTACTGGATTGTAATCACTATTTAAAGGTACAAGATCAAAAGGTGCCAAGTAGAGCAGCGATTATGCGATATATTGGCGTTAAAGAGCATTGTCACCATGGCCGAAAGAGCTAATGATACGCTAATGGACTCACGAGTCGACTCACTCATACTCAGATCGATCCCTGAGTCTGAGTCTGTGTGAGTCGCGGTGAGTAATATTATGGTGACTTTGAGTCCGAGTGAGTCCGGTTGAAAAAAAATAGTGAGTCTGAGTGCGAGTGAGTCCGCTTGAGGAAAATTTTGGCGAGGCTGAGTCCGAGTGAGCCCTAAGGGCAAAACATATTTCATGAGTTAGTCTGAGGGAGCTCCACATTTTTTGCCGACCTATGCTCCACAGTCATGATGACTATCGTTATTAGTGTTTGCTCTAAAAACAGGGCGCTGACAAATTGCCACCTTGGCAGCTTGCTTAAGTCAAGTTTTATTTCATCCATTGTTTCGACTATCTCTTTCTCGTACTTTCCTGCTTTATTAAAACATCGATTTCCAATATGGTATAAATGCTATTATAATATATACAATGTTGCCAATGTGTGTAAACTCCTTCCCCGTCACTTCTCGGCGTTTTTGTCTATTGTGCGCTTTTATAGTTTCCATGATGCAAGTCAGCCAACTTAACCTATAGTCGAATACAACTTTAGAAGTCCGCGGTATTTCCTACGCAAAGGCGGATGTACACAAGCCTGCACCAATGGGCGCGCTCTCCATACTGACGTCATGAGCCGGACGGTCGGTGAACCGGCCTTTGGAAAGCAGTGCCGAGAGCATGAGCGGGACATTTTTTTTTTTTTAGTCGCGGAAGCGATCGGCTGCCGCGCTTCGGTCATCTTGGCGGGACTTCTACGGACTGCTTAAGTTGTATCCGGCTATAGTTGTTCATTCTGATACATATGCCAATACGCCTGTAACGGTTCCCGTTCTATCAATTTCATCCGCGCCTTTTCCGACAATTCTCCGAAAGTCTCCCCCCCTAATGTCGACTGCTGATTACTTAGTCGTAATACTTCCGTCCTCACTGAATTCCAAAGGTGGACCCCTTCGGGGGCTTGCTGGGCGAGCGTCCTGGCCAAATGGGATAATTACTCTTAACAGTAAATCACATTACTAATTACTTTTCTAGAATATTTGTAACTGTACCTAAATAACAATACAACTTACAGCTAACCGAAAGTAACATTACATTATATATACTATCAATTTTGAAAAGTAAATTACTTTGAAATTACTTTTTAGAAAGTTCATCATTCATGCACTAACTTAAGTATAATTTAGTTACAGTGCAGTTACATTGAAATTTCAGAGATATTTGGTCAACTTCCCATGCTTGAGGTTTGAACTCGGATTAACCTGTCCTTGTCATATTTCTTTTCTTTATTGGTCAATCTTTTATGCCATCAGGGAACCGGACATCCTACATTTTAGTCGGAAGTAATGGGAAAAAGTAATCAGTAGTGTTCCCGAAATTACTCGCTTGGAGAAATTCATTACGCTACTAAAGTTCCAGCACACAAAAGCAATTCATAGCGTCACTCATTACAAAAACAAAGTAATTTAATTACTGTAATTCCTCACTGCCAAGTCTGATCCTGGCATTCCATCGCAACATGCTGAGTAGTTTGAAAACGTTTATTGTGACAGACACATGCCTCCTCCTGTAGTGACTATTTACTCTGGAGTTTATATTTACTCCTGTTGTGAGTATTTACTCCGGCTACGTGAGGAGTTTGTTTT
The DNA here is from genome assembly GCF_013339695.2 of Rhipicephalus sanguineus. Taxonomy (NCBI): domain Eukaryota; kingdom Metazoa; phylum Arthropoda; class Arachnida; order Ixodida; family Ixodidae; genus Rhipicephalus; species Rhipicephalus sanguineus. The sequence goes on along the minus strand of NC_051184.2, from coordinate 89,286,519 downwards.
ACTTCTGAAGTAGCCATGCAGTTCAGGCTTCAACTAGCAAAGCGCTACTCTTTGTGTTGTCATAGAGATTTCTAGGTTCGGATTTATATTTTGCCGCATTTTGAAATGCAGGTCTTGGTCTTCTTTTGCGTTTTTTTAAAAGCGATGCTTGTTATGAATTACAGATGTCGGCGGCGTCGGCGGTGGCGGCGTTGTACGCGAAAAAATTCGGAGCTTCGTGGCAGCGTACAGAAATGCGGCCCTAGAAGGTGCGCCAGTCACACGTGTATTTGTATGTGCCGTTTCTCAATAACTGAGGCTATCTCGATCGTGAGCGTGTCAGTGATCAGCCGCTTTTTCTATGGCATCTTAATTTATTGCAATAGCAATTATACGGACACTCTCGGCTGGTTTTTGCCGTCGCCGTCATGTCCCGGATATGTATATGTATGTATATATAAATAAAAGCCACAAAAATAAATCAGAAGAAACAAATTTCCGAAGCGCACCATCGGGATTCGAACTTTCGACCCCTCGCTCCGCAGCACGCTGCTTTAACAGACTTGCAGCCCGCTGCTTGAGCAGTGCGCTGCAAGTGTCGAGCTGTGACCGTTGTTAGTTCGCGGTCGTCCTGTGTGTGTTCTTTCCTCCAGTCCTTTGCGTTTGAGCCGCGTGTTGCAAATATCGAGCTGCTTGCCGTTCTTCGTGTGGCATTCTAATGTATTGCTATCGCAGTGATTGCTTCGCCGTTGCGGCGAAACTGTATCTTTTTTTATCGAGATCATTTGTCATTTCACGTTGCCACATTTGATTGTTGCCTGTACACGAACGCATCGCCGTCGTTGTTGCCTGTAACAACTGAAGCGTTGCGCTGCTAAACACGTGGATGAATACTTGATTCTCCGCATAGAGGAAGGGAAAAGCTAGGAGGGAGCATGCGCAATGCCGTAGAACGAACGAACGAAAGAAAAGTAGTAGTTCAGGCACGCACATGCCAAGCTTTTGCTTTCCCCCACTTTCCCGTCAGGGGAAGGGGTCATGAATTTTCTTTATTTGCTTCGAGCTTTCTCGTTTGCTCTACCATCCCTGTTTCTCTCTCTTTTATTTTAATGAATCCTCACTGTCTACATACTCTTCTTTGTTGACAACTTTCATGTTGCCAAGATTGATGACTTTTTTGCCTATTGCGTGTCCAGGCTTCTGAGGCACAGATATTTCTGCATTTTAGCCGCCAAGATTTTTGTCCATGTTCCCGTCTGTTACGTGCATGCTGCTAGCTTTCTCGCCGTATCTTACACTTCCATAGATACCCAGATACCCAACCCACTCTCCGTGCACGGCCTCATTTGTGATTTGTCTTCTTCAGCATTCAGTACCAATGGACCCACTGGCCTCTGTTTGACACTTAACACAGACAAGAACTCCGATTGAAAACCCGAAAATGCATTTGCGAACGTTAGATCTTGTACCATTACGTAACACCATGATAATTCCTCGCGCCACCTCATATTTACTGCATGTATAGCTCCGACGTGATCTTAATGTTATCATTACTGCTTTTAACTTCGTCTTTATCATCACATATTCTTGGTGGTTGTTTGAACAGATGTTCCTCTCGTGTACAAAAACAAAATGGTATGCATCTGCTGGCATTGCATAATTTGTTGTACATTATACACATTAACGTACAGCCACAGTAAAGCATAACATTACCACACACACACACACACCTTGTTTGACTATGGGAATAACTTGCTGTTTAATGGGGACGACATTAGTACTGATCTATTCGTTTAAACGATAACACGTAATTTACTGGCGATAATATTGGGGCCTAGATAAATATCTTCGCTGCTACACGTATCTGCCAGTCTCTGTAAATATGTTGCGTTGTCCGCTAGCACAGTAGAACTACTACGGAATCATATATCAGTCTGAGGATCCTATGTTGAGACCTTATGGTAGTCACGTAAGCTAGACGATATCTCAGTTTATTATCTTTTGTTAAATACACATGTTTACGTCCTTAATGACGTGACACCATCGTAATCTGACGGCGCCGGGACAAGCCACAAACAACTCTCTGAAAACGCTGCGTGCCTTGTTACCGCATAACTCTTCCAAGAAAAGGAAAGGAGGCGAAAACAACTTCATTACTCATAAGAAATGAGTCCACAATGACTATCGCTCAGGCGATCACGGGTCAAACATACGGGCCGAATATTTCGTTGCGTTTATTTTCGTTTCCCGGCATTCTTACTTAAGAGGTACTGGTGGGCCGGTTGGTTCATAATAGCTTGTGGATTCACGCATCAAAAAAGCAAGGTCGGAACGAACACATCAAGATAGACAAAGACGTAAGCGCTTACGCCTTTGTCTTTCTTTATGTGTCCGTTTCGTCCTTGTGCATTTTTTGTTGTTTTTTTATCCGCGCTATCACAAGCTACCGGCATGCTCCTTCACGTTCGGTCCGCGTACGAAACGGTGCCTCCTCCACCATCACCCTTCGATCGTCCACTATCTACAGAAGCTGTATTGATAACGAGAAATAAAATACCAGGACAAGAATCCTTATAAAAACATGGTTCCCGGTCGATCGACGCCAACGTCTTCCAGATGAATCACCACGCCTCTGACTAGAGGGCAAGGAGGCAGCATACCTTACGTCGAGCCTATCGCGAATTCATATCACCTGACGCAGGTGTCGAAGTTCTCGAGTTATTTCTGTTCGGGCATTGCAGCTCTCGAACAAGGTTGCAGTATAGAGTGCAGAGAGGTGAGGTGACTGGGTGACAACGGCCGGAGGGACCGGACGGCATGTGGCGGCAACGGCAATTACGCCAGCGGCGGCTGCAGAAGTTGACCTCTGTTTTGTCGTCGTTCTGGTCCTCCTCCGCCTCCCCGGTCGTCCAGCCACCGCTTCGCGGTGCCGACCCAAAGCCGGCATTGTGTTTGCGTGCTCGCGACGGCACAGTGGCCGTCCCAGGCTGCGGCTATACTCCCGCAGCGGAAAGGGAGTAGCCGCCGCGTGAAAGGGGACGCCACCTCTCTCCCTCCGAAGCAAGGCCGATCCGGCGCGTGGCCCTATTAGATGGCTATCTCTTTCCGAGGAACGAACCAACATGGTGGGCCGAGCGACGTGGCTGTGTACACCCAACGTCCGGCAACGAATATGCCATGTCGCCAAACCTCGTGCTGTTCCTCGAAATTATTAATAGATATTAACCTCCCGGCGTGTCGGACACCGTATGCTATAGACATTTCCAATGAGGAGAGGGAGCACCTCGTTTCAGCATTCTTGCACGCGAGTACAAAGGCTGACGTCGCTACCTCGGTAGTGCATTTTTGGGGTTCACGCTTCTTTACAACAACCCATAGGAGAACATGGCAATCCACAAGAAGCCTTTGTTGGAAAGGTGCATTAATAAGCTGTGTAAATGGCCCGATGAATAAAGTTTTCAATTCTGAGATTTAGGCCTTGTTCGTAAGCCATCGTTAGAAAAAAAGATATTAGTAACAGGTTCGTGAGGGCTAGTTGGTTCATATTTAAAGTAGAGCAAGGAACAGCGCGACTAGAACAAGGACAACAACGGAGCGAATACTGCCGGGCAATCGCTAGTTTATTTGAAGAAAACGGACCCTTTGTACAATCTGAGAGTAGCATAACCGTGCGCACGATTCTCCACCAGGGGCGGCTAAGTATAGCAGCGACCCTCTGCCCTCCCTCTCCATCTCTATATTGGTCGAGCCTCCACTGCGAAGAAAACAAGCCCCACAGTGGAAGCTCGTTTCCTGCCATCTCTATACGCACATCCTTGCAGAGTAGGCATGCGTATACATGATGTATACAAAACGAGGGCTACAATTTTGTCACTGTTCCCTCTCCTCTGTTATCAGAAATACAGACTTTTTGAAGGAAGTGTTGTGACTGCTTAGTGATTGTGAATGATGTACGCATGTCTACTGTGATATCGCATAAAAGACCAGTTTTTCTTGAAATAATGTTTCGGTTGGCAGTCAGCGCTTTTCTAGCGGCGTTCATTCCGTTGGTGTCCCTGTGGTCGTGGTGATACTCAGCTCTAAAAAAATATATATTATGAAGCTTTATTAGTCGTAACTACGATATGATTGTGAAAACACCCTAGACGGGATACTTTAGATTGATTTTGACCGCCTGGGGTTCTTCAACGTGCCACTAAATGTATGACCTTTTTCATAATTGTAAAGGTAGCTTTCCTGCTATGCAGTTTGCCCTACTAATGGCGGCTAGCCACTTTATACAAACAGCGTATTCAAGCGAAGTTTGCTTGCGTTATGATGTGGAAAATGTAGGCTCCGCCCTCTTGATATAAACACGCATAATAGATAAGCCTTAGCACGGGCAACTAGGACTTCGTCTCCACTAGGACTTCGTCTCCGCCATTCGGAGGGTGAATATTCAGCGCAGGGAAGCGAACTTGCGGATTCTGAATATGGTCTATTGACCCTCATCGAAATGCATCGCCGTGACCGTCCATTAAACTCGTGTCCTCGAACTTAGCTGCGTGACACCTTAGCCGGTAAGCTATACCTCGGCGGCTGGTATGCCACTGTAAGTAAGAATGTTTTGGATAGCAGAAATAAGTGAGGAAAACACACAGCGCTAACCTCCAACAAACTCTTAGTCATGGAGGTACCGGCTAATATACCTACCGACGACAGCGTGACTCCTGCTGTTGTTAAAAGGTGCATTAGCCACTGTTCCCAAGAATAAAAGTTGTTGGAAGTTAGCACTCTATCCTCCCACTGAACTGACCACTCGCCATATAGCAAATTCCTTCTTCCGCGCAGCTGCAGAACTACAAAATTTCGTTGGAAAACAAGGCATGTATACCTGCTGTTGGTAATACACCACCCCTGCACTGCTGCCTCAGTTGTACTTAGTCCCTTGTTTTTCACAAGATAGTGACAATGCATTCTCTCTAAAAAAGCGCTCTCTCATTTACCTCCTGGTCAGTGGCTCCGGCAGAACTGCGTACTTCGGGAGTGGTCGCCCACACCCTATCTTGACAGGGATCAGAGAAGAGCTCATACCTTTGTACGTGCTGTGTTCTTACCGCGCAGCTTGCGTCGAAGCGATAGACAGCCCGACGGTCGCTTCGCTCGCTTCAGCGGCCGCGGTTCCTTACGCCAAGAGTTTTGTTGAGTTTCGCTAGATCGGATTCTAAAGGCGTTAGCTGCTAGCCTTACTTCGTATAACGTTCGAATTTGTCGCTATCGCATTCGTTGCTTCGTCCTTGCGGTGAAACTGACTTTTTTGTCACATGGAGAATGAACATATCTCGAAAGTGGTATCAATCTGAAAATTTCTTCAAAGTGGGTATCACCTTGCGCACTTGCTAGCTACAATTAGTCAATTGTAAAACGTGTCATGAATTATTCGAATAATGTAATTACGTAATGAACTAATAATTACCGTGATTCTAGCATTTATGAACGTCCGCCGCACTTCACAGTTCATAGTCTTTTTTGCGGAAATCGTCTCTGTACCTCCAGAACTCTAGACAATTCTCGGCAATCTTCGTACGTGTGAATAAAGGTGCCATATGGGCGTTTTGTGCGCTTTTTGCGTGGCTCCAGCCAGGAAAGAAACTTCCGGAAAAGGGCAAGGGGCTGGGTCAGTTGACCTATGCTGCTATGGAAGGGGGGGGTAGGTTATTCCCCTCACCCACCCCTTCCTCCATCGAAGCGGCAGAGGTGGGCGCCTGTTAAGCGCTCGCTCCGTTATGGTTCTCCCATGTCGCACGTTAAAGAGGCGGCGCTGGCCTTTTCGTTCCGCTCCCGACAGCTGTAAACGGACACAATACAAGCATCGCAGGTTGTAATTGAGGCGCGAGCAATACACGACGAGCAGTGCACCGACTTCGTGACCGGCGGCGAGCGCCGTCGCACACGTTAGCTGCAAAGTGGCCGGCTCGTTAGTGACGCTGTTTTTCTGCCGCGCGTGGACTCCACGGTGGCCGCTCGAGACGACCTCCTCTCCGTGAGTCACGTGCCGCGTGAGTCACGAGGGTGCAGCGGAAAGAACAACACCCCGCTTCGGAAGTGCCTCGCGCACGGACACGACCCCGTACAAGCCTCGTTGCGGTGCGCCGTACGCGCGAAAGTGACCAAGGATCTCCGAGGCCGTAATGATCCCATTAGCCGGTAAATATCTGTGCCAGAAGTAGAGAGAGAAGGAGAGAGATAGAGGGTTATGTAAGTAATAGCGAGCATGCTGTGGGCGTGCCATCATGCACGCATATACCATGCCACTTCAGACAGGTACAATGAAGAAAACAAAATTGACAGACAACACATTGATTGGAACAAGATTTAATGAGCACACTCGTAGGGACATACAGTTCAAAGGAAAGTTTAAAGAATCTTCGAAGAAAAAGCGGCCGCCCCGTGCGCATGCGGCATGGGACCGGAGGTGGCATTTGACGCAGCACAGGCATTCTATTATTTTCTTTTCGGACTAATGAATAACCTTCCGTCTCAGACCTTCATCACACTGCCACACTCGCCTCCTCCATCGTGTTACTTCATTCCACAAATACCTCCACAAATATACACTTGGAATATACACTTGGTTATACATTTGGTTTTATACACTTGGTTTTCTATACACTTGGAATCGCAGTAAAATGTACGCGACACGATAACAATATAAGCGAATCGCAGCAAGAAATAATGATGGCGATATTGCGATCAGAAGTGGCAAAAGAGCAGCGCGTTCACCAGCTTGCCCAAGTCCAGTGCGAGGCCTCCTCTCTCCCCAGCCGATCTCCCACCACTCACCCTCCATCTCGCGTTAAAGCCGACCGCACCCTTAGCGCACACTGCCAATTTCCCAATCTGATCGTGCCATCTAATCCTCTGCCGGCCTCGGCGGCGTCTCTCCCCCTTTCCCCGGTAGCACAGGTAGCCGAGGCCGACACCAAGGAGAGAGGCGAGAGCGTTGCGGAGAAAGTCTCTCGCAGGACGTGGTGGTAGAGTGGCGGTGGCCCGCTAGTTGAGAGAGAGAAAGAGAGAAGTCTTTCTCCGCTACCGGACCGGTCGCCCGTCGCACACCTGACCGAACCACCACCACGCCGCCGTTCAGATTCGCTTTCGCGCCAAGCAGCGACGCGTCGAACCGCTCCACTCCTTCCGCCGGACGCCCGCTCGCCAGTCCCGCCAACTTTCGAGCCTGGTGATGCTCGACTGAGTCCGTTCCTGCTCCCAGTACCACGTCGTCTTCTTCTCGGGCGCTACGCGGTCACGCCTGCTAGACTTCGTCCGCGGGGCCCTCCGGTCCAGGACTGACCCAGAGACACCGTCTAGGAGGAGGGAGTGACAGTTCTTTCCTCCGATCGTTTCGGCTGGCGCAGCGCGACGCGCAGTGGCTCTCCACGTTTAGGGAGTTTTCGGGGACAGGAGGTGTACTGTTGGTGGTCCCCCCTTTCGTCCGGAGTGACACCGTCTTCGAGAGAACGGAACTTGCTTGTTTGAATTTGAGCGCACGCACGGGCTTTAAGTGATCAGTCCGAGGAACGTCTAATCCAGGCAAAAAAAAAAAACTATTTTCGGCATATATCATAAGAGGGAACCGCCATGTCGTGCCTTAGGAGTTTAGTCTGGATGGTCATCGCCGTCACCGCTGTCACTGGGCAGAATGGCCAGCTTGAGAAGCAAGTGGACTCGACTGAAAGTGAGTTGAAAATTTTTTTTCTCACTTCGGTGTCCTGGAACTCCGGTAGATGAATATTGTAGGTCCTTAGAGCCGTCTGCCGTCAGCGTAAAGTTTGTTGCGTTACGCAAGGCTGTCCGTGTTCTGTAAGCATTGCGCCTATGGAATACCACGAGGCAAGCTTTGAAAACATCTGCCACCTTCCGCGGTACATTTTTTTTTTTGCGCATGACAGTTCCTAGGATGAGCACGTCTCTCCACTGTCATAAAAGGGCTCAATGAGCACATGCTAAGAGCTTTGTAAAGCCTGCGTGTGAATTAACTGCCCAACGGCCATTTGCACACTGTTGGCGTTTCTTTTTTCCCCTGGCACGTTGAGTGTTCCTAGAAGGGCACATTTTATTTCTTGTCACATGTATGTGACAAGGGTATGTCACAGCAGTATATTACAAGAGTATAAGAGTATAGGGACAAGAGTCTTTCACACGTATGTTAAGCCACAACCGCGATTACTCATGGGCATACGTTACTGGGGACTCACTTGGACAGTAACAAACAGTAATAATTAAAGTAAAAACGTATTTCTTAAGAATCCAGCTTCTTCGTATCGCAAGTGTCTTACAGGGGTGGTAAAGTGATACCACACGCTAGGTCCTTGTGCTATAATTCAAGCATGAACGCAAGCTTTTAGCTAAATCAATGTAGCAGCTGCGGATGGCGCCAGCGTCCAGAGCAGCGAGCTACACCGCCCTGGACAAGTATGATTTATACTGTACAACAGCCTCCGTATTTCCAAAGCGACTGATGCCGGGAGCTGCTTTTAACTTCTGTAGAATTATTATTTTTTTAAACAGTATGCTACATTCATGTCCCTTCTATGCATTCGAATCACCATGGCACTTGACAAAACAAAGAATCTATTGAAACACCCTTTACCAACGGAGTGCTCTAGCATTTCGCGAGTCACAATCAACGGAGGACGCGCGCAAATCCTGCAAGCTCGCTTCCCCACGCATATATCGGTGTGACTGCACATGATGGGCGATTGCGCATTAGAAGTTGCAAGTAAACCGGCAGCGCACGAGTTGGTGTCTCCGTTCATGCCGTTATCTCCTCTTTAAGACATTCCCGACGTTTGCAAACCCGAACTCGCCTCAGGGGTGCCGTGAGCGGAGAGCTAGCCATCTTGAGCAGTGCGACTCGATAGCGCGGGAAAACCTCCTTCCAGTGTTTCTCTAGAGTTTTACTCGCTACCTGTTGAATCGCCAAACGCCCGCCCAGACTGTACTTGTACTAGGCTCGCGCCTTGACAACGTTTTTGCTGCATGTAGAAATATAATTACTGTAGGCTAACTTTGGATAGCAGTGTTGCGCATGGGTCTGTCACCTCGCCTGGATAACCACCACAGCTATGCGGCGAAGACGCACTCCGTTTTAGCTGGCGACATGCCTAGCGTGTCGCCGACTGGGGGTGAAGTGGACTGGCGATGACTTAGCCACAGCAGCGGCATCGAAAAATTACAGAAATTGGCCCGATCGTTAGTTTCTTCGCAATACACGGTTGCTAGCGGCGTTTGGAAAACGGACGCGCTCCGTTACCTAAAGATAGCATACACAGGGACTCTGTGTAGAAAGTGTCACTAGTGCCCTCGGGTGTTTTTCGCGCGAACTATGCCTCCAGCAGTTTTGGCGAGTGAACGCGCGAGCTAGCTGGCAAAACGAGACAGATGTACACTAGCTATCGATGCCACGGACTCTTGGCACTTGTAATAGTTAGGCGGCGCTTTTATTGCCTGTTTCTACTTATAGACGCGTATGCCGGTCCCGGAAATCCAGGGTCGTGTTTGTGAGGGCACTCCAGCGGTATTTCCCCGACGACGTGACAATATTGCTGCGTAGCTAGCAAAATCCAAGAGTGAGACATTCCGCCTAGAGAAGACGAAAAAGAGGACTGGCCTGTCCGGTGTGCCCATAGAGTTAGTACAGAGTCTGTACTAACTATATGGTTGTGCCTGCTGTCCTACATCTTGGTCGATGCTGTGCACCTAAGTGTGTGAATGCAATTGTAAATAGGGACTCCTCGCGCCATTTTACGTAACAATATATTAGCGAGATTCGGTCCAACCGAGTTGCCGTCTCATCCCGAACGTTCAACACGCCAGCTCGAATTTAACATCGAACTTGCTTCGTTTGGCTACGCAATTCCTAAAGGGACTTGAACCGTGTATGCTCTTGTAATGGTCGCTGGTGTTTTTTCCCGAGATTCGGGGTGAAAATCGCGGGTGCGGCCACTGCACGGAGGAAAGGACACAATTTTTTTTTCGTACCTGCTTTCAGCGCTACTTGCATTTATTGAACTGATGTGCTCGCTTGTGCTGAGAGAACCGAACAAGAACATTTGTCACTTTCAAGCGGTTGAAAGAATATTATTCCTAGCCCTCGTCACCCTCCTCCTGTTTACTCGTCGCATCCTCAAGCTCGCCTCAGTCGCAGATGAGGTTGTCCTCTGTTCCATCGAATTTATTCGAGACTCCCGTCACCTTGAAGCTTTTCTCCAGCGTCTTGAAGAAAACGCCACCCGACGCTTCGAAAATCCAGTGGCACACATCCGCAAGGGATGCCCTCCTCAGCCATCCAGTCGGTTTAGTTTGGTGGACGGCAGAGCCTCGGAGGCAGCTTTCGGAGTCTGTGCTTTTGCTACTTATAGGTGCCGAATGCTTGACACAGCTGCCTTGTTTTGCCTCCGAAAAAAAAAAAAAGGCTTTGGAGTTCTAGCACCGCACGCCGTATAATACTGGTACCCTTCTCATAAAGGTACGGCGAATACACAGGAAATTTCTAAATATATATTTTTTGGGTATTCTTTAACAAAGTTCTGGCTGGTGCGGCTATTACATCATGGGTGCGGCCATTACACGAGTATACATACTAAACTAGTTAAACATATTAATTAGTAGATACGCGACTAAGTCGCACTAACCCGACTTACACGTGGTGACTCTCTGGTCACTCCGTTCGGCTGCTGGGCACCGGAAGGTCGCGGACTCGATCTCCGTCCCCGACCACCAAATTTCAGATTGAAACTGGCAATGCGAAGACCCTTTGGTGCACTGCCCTTTCAGGGCGTTTTACAGAACACTGATTGTCCCAGACTAATACGCATTCATCCGCAATAGGAAAGCTACCATGGGCCACTGCGCGACTTTAGAAGGACACCACGCTTTTCTTTTCCTTTTTTTTTTTCTGAATCAATCTGTGATTAGCCCGACGGCGAACATGTCACTTTATGCTGTTTGCTCTCGAAAATTACAACGTGCTGCAAAAGAAATATAACAATCTTCTAGGTACCTCCTCCTTTACAACACCCCCCCCCCCCTCCGGCATAAAAAAAGTTAACTTCCTGAAAACGCTGTCTTGAGGTGAAGTGTCATTTACAGTTCATCTCTCTTCAGTTGGCAGGCGCGGCTTCTTCGTCGCCTAGGATTTACCAAATAATCAATCAATCAATCAATCAATCAATCAATCAATCAATCAATCAATCAATCAATCAATCAATCAATCAATCAATCAATCAATCAATCAATCAATCAATCAATCAATCAATTTTATTTCCTATGGATAGGGTGCCTCGTTCTCCCCTACCTTTTCTTGTCATGGCAACCAAAGCAGAAATAAAAAAACTGCGAAGGAAAGGCAGGGAAGCCTGCTAGTATGTTTACTACCCCTCTCAGGGAAATATTCTGGTTGATGATGGGAAAATAAGTTTAAGAAACTTTTAGAAGGCTTTCCAGCCAAACGCACCAACAAGGATACAGGAAGAAAGACGACACGATGCTGGACTAGCAGCTGACTAGCATCAATTGGAAATATATGGCGAATTGTCCTAAGGGTAACTGTCTCACTTCATAAAGCTGTTAATGAAGGCAGGTAGGTGCGCAGTACCACACACGCATGTAAGGCGTCGCGCTGCTATGCTCGAGGGCCCGGGCTCGATTCCCGGCCATGGTGGCCGCATTTAGATGAGGGCGAAATGCAAAGAACACCCTTGTGCTTAAGATTTAGGGACACGTTATAGAGCCCCGAGAGGTCGAAAATAATCCGGAACCATCCACTAGGACGTGCATTATACCGTGGCTTTTGACACGTAAAACCCCAACAATTATAATTATTTAATCACAATGTTATCAGAGTGCATAGCCAACACCAGTCAATGGCAGTCAGCAGGTAGCCAACGTTAGCGTGTGTGTGACGTCACTACAGGTTACAGAGACCATCGAAACCGCCGATGGCATTCGTCGTTCAATGTACGGCACTGACTTCAATCGACGCTAGATCGCGGGTCGGTCGCACTTAAACGGGCCAGAGTGGCTGAAGGAGTACCATACGTCTTTGAAAGTGACAAAGCATAAAAATGTCTAGCCCAAAATGATCACACCAATGGAAATTATGCAATGGATGAATGAAAAGGTGAGATAATTTGTACAGATTCATGATGAGCGAAGTACTCGCCGTGGTGGTCTAGTGGTTATGGTGCTCGAGTGTTGAGCCGATGGTCGCGGGATCGAATCCCGGCTGCGGCGGCCGCATTTCGATGGAGGCGAAGATGCTTGAGGCCCGTGTACATAGTTACAGGTGCACGTTAAAGAACACCAGATGGTAAAAATTTCCAGAGCCCTCCGCTAAGGCGTCTCTCATAATCATATCGTAGTTCTGGCGTGTAAAACTCGGAAAATTATTGTTATGGTGTGTCCGTGTCTGCACTCCTACCTTTCTTTATCATGGATCGGATAGGGCTGCCTGATAAAAATGAGAAGAAAGTAAGCCATATTCGAAATTATAACGTGCGAAAGATTCAGGAAGCCGTACGAATTGGAACAGCGGTGAACTCGGTAAAAAAAGGAAACCTGCAACGTGAAAGAGAAAAGACGCACGACGTGAAAGGTGAACGCGGCAATATTATCAGCGATCTCGATGATACAGCGAAGACGGCAACAGTCCTTTACCCAAAAAAGCTGCGCAATCTCGACTGTAAATAGCGACTAACAGGATGCGGAAGTTCCACATTTAACTGGCGACGACGAGTTTAGAAGAGCTTTGCGAGACATGTCCCCGGGGTGGAACGGCTGGGGAAGATATATCGAAGAACGCTTGATTTGATCGAAGATGAACGAGATATACTTGGAAGGTTTGCGACTGTTTATTTACACATCCTCTTCGCAAAGCTCGCAGGAAGACCAACACCATACTTATCCAGAGATGCGCTAAAAATTGAAGAGTGACAACCACGTTAGCTTCTTTTCAATGTTGTGCAACATAGTATTCGTTATGGCAGTTTCTAGTAGTATCAAAGCAACACTTGATTTCATCAAACCTAGGCAACAGGCTCGCTTCAGAAAGGGTTATTTCATAATGAATCCCATTCTTGCTTTTAATTTCGTAACTGCGAAATGTTTTGCGAACAACCAAATCATTTATAAGAATTTGACAGATTACCAAAGGGCAGTGACTAGATTAAGTAGAGATACCAGTAATCACGGAGACAAGTGGCGTAGCCAGGGTATGACACACCGGGAACATGCCCCCCTCCCCCACCCCCGATTTTTTTTTTTTTTGCCATGGCATACAAGGCACAAAATGAAACTCGACCACATCTGCCTGCCCGGCCCCCAACTTCGAATCAAGGAGGTGCCCCCACGAAAAAAAAATTTCTGCTCACACCCCTGACGGAGACATTACGTAGTGAAGAAATACACGAAACATACGTGAATATCTTAGCAAATATCTACACTCCGCAACTGCTTTGCATCTCTAAAAAAAAAGAAAAAAGACACGTGGAAAAATCTTGATCGAGAAAGTGGTCAGGAATACAGAGACAATTTCTCCAATGCTACTCTTTGCATGCTCAAATGAACTCTGGCTATTAGACTTGGAAGGCCTTGGAGTGACGACAAACGGTGAATAACTTGGCAACCTATGGTTTGCAAGCGGTACGGTCCTGTTCAATAGTGCTAGGAACTGCGTTGCAGCAAACGATTTTGATCATTTGTCGACGGCATAGGCATAGGGCCGAACATCAGTATGGCAGAAGGCAACGGCATTACATTAGAACTTGCCCGCTCTCCGAAACCAGAATCCTGGAGAAACGAGATAAACGCCTCATTGAGGAATCTCGGGTCCTTCGTCCTGCGCAGTGGTCAATATGACGACGGCATTGACGATGTTCGCTTAGTGTCACATCCACACGCGGTCACATCCAGTCACAAGTGAGGCAACAACAATACGTCGCAGCAGGTGATGCCTTGCGATGTCAGGGGCTTCGTGGATGTAGGTGGCCTTTCGAGAAACGGTGGGAGGCCGAGCCAGCAAGAAGGACCTTGTGACCTGCAGTGTTTCGAACTTACTCGTAACGTTCGTTCGAGACAGGGACGAGAGTGTAGTCGTGTGTGGACCGACAGCAGTACTGTCAGCGAGGTCATTGTCAACGACGTCGCACTGCGTTGACGTAACACTAATTTGTTCTATCCTCACTGTCCATGTGGCCACGGCGTTATACTAGCGACGTCAGTGTCCCTGTTTTCTTTAGAGACGACATCCCATACGAGCTCTTTTATTTGAACGTCAACATCAACAACAACATCAACATCAGCCTCTCTGCGCCCGCTGCAGGGCAGAGGCCTCTCCCATGCTCCGCCAATCAACCCGGTCCTGTGCTTTCTTCTGCCACGTTATACCTACAAACTTCTTAATCTCATCTACCCACCTAATTTTCTGTCTCCCCCTCACGCGTTTGCCATCTCTTGGAATCCAGTCAGTTACCCTTAATGACCACCGGTTATCCTGCCGACGTGCTACGTGCCCGACCCATATCCATTTCTTCTTCTTGATTTCAACTATGATATCTTTAACCCCCGTTTGTTCCCTGACACCCTCTGCTCTCTTCCTGTCTCTTAAGGTTACACCTATCATTTTCCTATATTTGAACGTACTTCCTTAAATACAGCCAATCCTCGCACGTCCGCTCATTTTGCCATTATGCTTGCAACAAGATGAAATAGTGAATCGTTCACCTGCCCCAGTGAATCGTTCACTGGAATGCCTGCCAGAGCTTCAAGTCGGCATTTGTAGGTTATAACTAGGACTCCGTGTTTTCGGATAAATTTGAAAAAAATGCGATAAACACTCACCGGTAAAATTTCTGACAATTCGGATTTATCCGATAAACTTCGATTTTAAAAGGGCATTTTCAACGTTCGAAGGGTATTTTCAAAGCTGAGGATCAATCGAAATGAGCGCACCTCCATCAGATGCAGGAACCTCGTAAAATATGCTTGCGTCTATTACAACAAGCTTGAAGGTTGTAATACGAAGAAACGTAGGTGTTTTGTATTCAACTATTTGTGATAGTATGTATACGTGTTTATGCGCTCAAACCTTCCAGACATCTAAAACACACTTAGTGTGTTCGCATGCTTTCATGTTCAGATATCATGTCATCTAAGATTTCGGAGTATTGAGAATAATAATAATAATTGGTCGTTTATTTTTCACCAAGAAGATGAGGGAGGCTGGGAGGAAAAGCTGAGAAGCAGCTTGACTAGCACCTGCTGCCTCCAAAAGTACACTTTGGCGAGTTTTACAGCAGTGCACATCAAGTCTTATTAACAGGGTAAATGAACAGGAAGTGAGAAAAAATGAAAAGGATGGAGAAACAGGATTGTCAGCAACAATGCAACGCAGTATCGTTCCAAATAAAATTAATAAGAACACATTGCAACAACTTATAATGCAAAATTAAACACCGAATTTCGGACAATTGGAGATTTACGTGAAGTAAACTCCGATAAACACCGAATTTCCCCCCAAAAAATAAACTCCGAGAAACACCCTCCGAATTTCAAGAAAAATTAACTCCGAAAACACGGAGCAGTAATAACCTACAGCGCTGCCAATTCGAATGTGTAAAGGTCCATTCATTTCATTTCTGAAGCTTAAGTCGAATCGCTAGAAATTTCTGGCGACACTCTGAATATATGACCGTCAGTAAGTCCCATTTATACAAGTTCTTTAAGACCTTCCGGTCGTTTCAGTGTAGCCTCCAGGATACCACCAAAGGATCTACTGCGTGGATGGTCTTGTTTTCTAACCGCAGTACTCAAAGTCCCTCCGAATATGCGCAGATTCTTGCGTAACCAGTCACGTAGTACATGTCAAGGTGCCCTCAAGCTCATCATCACCGCGTCATCAACATCTTAAGCACATCATCAATGCCCGATTCTTGGTGACTTCTAATGTCACGGCGGTGTTTCTGAGCTCGTTTCTTCATGTTCCGCGTAAATTTGCCAGCAAGTTTGTATCCTTCAAGCCAGCTACCTTGACACCCTTCAGTGACGTGACCCACTCGATTACGTTTTAGTGGCCCGCTTTCCCACGATTCCTTATTTTCGTGACATTTAAGGTCGTTGGAGCAATGAAAAAGAAAACGCGAATACAACAACCTGTGGAAAGAAGTAAACAGCCAGAAGGCACTGAGTAATGCTGATTACCGAGCCACACAAGAAAAAAAAAATCCTGCAAAAAATACAGGTGTTCTGTTCACTCCGCAAGCGGTGACGATATCGCAGTGCGAAGGCCGACGCCCAGCGGTTTGTTTCTCCCTATTAGCGCGAAACTGAGGCAAAATAATCGTCAGCGACCTTCGTCACGATTACGGCGACCCGAGAGCCGCAGCGTAGACTGACTGTACCTACGCTCTGCGTGGCCAGTCCTGCGCTACAGCGGGAACCGGCCGACAGCGCGCCGCGAAGTCGACGGGACGGCGTCCTTCGCAGCCGCGGCGGCCCCAGGCGTCGCACCTCGAAGCGGCTGATAGGGAGCCTTCGGAGTACATTTGAAGAGCAGCCCACACTTCCTAGGCACCAAAGTGTTAAGCAAACAGCGCCCTGTGTGTGTCTCTCTCTCTTGTCAGTGGTCGTCTCCGCGCCTTTTTCCTCGGATCAAGAAAAAAAAAAGCAACAAAGGACACTCGACAGGAATACACTTTAAGACACAGCCTACGGTGCACTAGAGCTGTGTAAACCTATTGGGAACGGCCACGGTCTCTGGAACAAGGGCAAAGAGAATGTCCATATAGAAAGGGAATCCAAGATAAAGGTGGAAGCCCACGTATGGTAGCACAAGTGCGCTGTATAGAGGATGCTTAAACTTAAACAAGGTGCCTCGCACATTGTGGGTCTATTTTTGTCAAAGACGTCTTTGAGAAAGACATGTTGATTGGTTGGTTGGTTTGTGGGTTTAAGGTCCCAAAACGACTCAGTCTATGAGAGACGCCGTGATGGATAGTGGAAGGCTTCGAATAATTTCGACCACCTGGTGTTCTTGAACGTGCAATGACATCGCACAGTACACAGGCCTCTAGCATTTCGTATCCATCCAGATGCGACCTCCGTGGCCGGCAGTCAAACCCGCGTCATCGACCTTAGCAACGCGGCACCTTAGCCACTGACCTCCTATGGAGGGTGTTTCTAGAATGACCACAGCCGCTCTTGTAACTACGAATAAGCTGTTCACGTCACAGAACTACTGAAGGTGGCGCGAAGACTTCGAGTACAGCTTGTACGATGACCTTTGCGAACGGGGTATTTAGGCCGGAAATAGTGCGCAGCGAGCCGACCAAAGTTTGTCTCAGTTAGCAAACCCCGAGGCTGTTCCTAGAGGACAATGGGCATTTTCAGATAGCGGTGAACCACTTCATTTTGACATCGGCTTTAACAAAGGGGCATAGGAAATGCCACTTTGATTTGACAACTGTTTTTGAAGAGCCAGTCACAGCCAAAGCAAATGCAGGCAGCTGTTTTGAAATGCTGAAACCTTCCGCAATTTTACCGAGACCACCAACTGCACACCGTAAGCCAGGTTGAGAAACTGTTCACCCACACGCACTCGGACATTCAACAGTTCCACGACTACGACATGTCCACGCCTCTTGCGACAGTACTTGTCTACACTACCCACCCATCTCCCTCTACTCTCTCCATTATTGAGAGGGAATAGGAAAGAGAGGCAAAAAGGTGCCTTTGTATTGTAATGCTCAGTTCGATCGAGTGAACGGCATCGACGATAGCAAAGCGGGCAGGATAAAACGCACAGGTGGCGCTGTCGTGCCCAAGTGGCGCTGTAGTGTCTAGCGCTTGCAAGTCCCGCGCCCATTGGACACGGAGAAAGGCGCGGGAAAGGCGCGGCGGCGCATGGGTGCAATAAAAGACCGCCACCTCGATGCACCGCGGTTCGATCGCCTTTTCAACGAAGGCACGCGTGACTGAGAGACGTCCCCATTTCAGGATCAGTCACGCCGGCAGACAAGGGTGGACCGCGCCTCGGGGCGTGTACACATGCGAAAAATAAAAACCACACAAAAAAAAACCGCACTTTCATTAACCGCTCATGCTGTCGTTCCAAATCTACGCGGCAATTTTTCTGCTTTCTTTATCGTCTACCGTCCCTTCAAGGACGTGGTTGGATGTGGCCTCCGCGTATGTCTGCAATACACCGGCCGTCGGGTTGCCGGGCAGAGCCATTAGAGGATCATGTTGAGGTGCTGCTGTCTTGAGCAACCATCGAAGAAAGATAGTGTTAGTACTTTGTAGCAGGGCATTTAGACAAACTCCATTCGCCCGGCGCGAGCAAAGGTCGTGGGTGAGGTGACGATAATAATGCCTTGGGCAACGAGCGATAGCGCGAACGATTCGTGACGCGTATGCGTTCTCACGGACCCGCCAATACCGGTGTACGCGTTTCCGGTGTACCGCTAAGGAGATGGCTTCAAGTGGTTGTACTGTGCACAGCGCACAATTAGCGTCAGAGACTTCCGTGCCCTCAGCCACACTTGCTCAAGTGCCTTCAGTTAGTGTCTGGCGTTTTGCCTGCCAAAATCACAATACGGTTTCGAGGTACGCCCATGTGGGGGGGGTGGAGTTCGGGGGCTCCGTATAACCATGGGCCACCTGCAGGAGGTGCATATTAATGCGCGTTCCATATTAGTGCACGGTTCATATTAATGCACGGCCCATATTTGGGCGCGTTAAGAGCCCATTGAACTCTTAACGTGCGCCTCTAAGCGAACCGGCGTTTTTGGAGTTCGCCCCCGTCGAAACACGCCCACCGTTACCGGAAAGATCACCAGCGTTCTCAAGCTTAGTAGTCCGATACCTTTGCCGCTAAGCTACCAGGGCGAGTGCTCAAGCACCTTTGTGTGCAGTGGCTACTGTGAGACGCCACCATGTTACCGTTATGTTGTGTAGTTGGAGGGAGTTTGAGTATGTTTTTGTTTATTCTATTTGTTTACAGATGCTGCTGTCTCGATAATCGCGACATAGCAGGAGTCGGTACATCAAGCAGTAGATCAAAGAACAAGCATTCAATGCATCATAAACGTATTACAAAATGTGGTTAGGTAGTATGGCGGGTGTTTCAAGAAATATGTCCAAAATTCTAAAAAATCAGGGAAATGCGATATTTGTTCGGTGCCTTTTCAATTACTTCTTCTGTAGCCGCAGGCATCTTAAGACGGCTAAAGACATCATTTGGGACAGTAATTAGGAAGTTAAATAACTTTTTAATTAGTGGAGTTAGGAGGTTATGTCAAATGGGAGAATTGAAGTCCTTCACGCGATGAACTTATTGCAGCTTTGAGATTTCGACAAAGCCACCTCTGAAATAATTGCGAAGTAATGAAATTAACTCGCACAACTCGCACCACGTAGTAGCCGAAACGAAAGACGATACATACACGGCAGGTCAAGAGGTTGTGATGATACGTAATGCACGTGTAACATATCCTAGCTAATAGTTCTTTGTTCCACTGAGCGCTTGGCAAACAAGCACCAATCGGTTCGACCTCCAAAGAACGAGGAGGAATAAACTTTTATTGAAACTAGCCGCTCAGTGGCCTGGGCCTAGGCCTCCCACGGGGGGGGGGGGGGGGCCTAGGCCCAGCCAACAACAAAAAAAAAGAACTTATGGACGTCGTGATTCATTCAAAAGATTACTGACTTGCCGTTGCAAACTTGTGTGCGCTTACAGAAAGGTATCAAGATGCAGAATACCAAAATAAACAAAAAAAAGGAACGAACAAACCAACAACTTGAAGATGGTGCCTGAGACAGATCTATTGAAACCAGTGAGCAGCAGCGGAAGTAGGGATGTCAGAAGTCATCACATGAATGCTCCCGCGGAAGGGTCGTTGCTGCCCCCTTATTCAATGGGCGGCAATATATAAACCAGCCGACTCGAGCGGGTTCTAAATTATCCGCGAATTCGTTTCGCGCACGCCCCCAGAGCGCAATCGCAATGTCGTCTCTTCGCTCTTCCAAGCAATTGAAGCATCGGAATTCCACCAGTAATGGACTGGGTATACAGCGCAACGAGCATTGCGAGTGCGTGCCGCGATATACGTGCACGCCATGGGATCTTCGCGGCGATGGGACTGCGGGAGTCCTTGCTGTAGATCTTGCCGACATTGTGCAACGGGCCCATAGGGTGCCGTGCCACTCGTTCTTACGTAACGTGGCGTCGAGTGTGCGTTGCGTTGCTAACCTAACTAAATCGCAATGTTTCACTCTGTAACTTCTTTATTGCCTTCCGTATTCTTTCTTTCTTCTTTAATTTTTTCTCCTCCTTTCATTTTTTGTTTATCCATCTGTACTTGCGAACTTTGAAGAAGAGTCGACTCGGTTGCAACAGAGGTACTTAGAAGGGGATTTTTTTTTTTTTTTGGAGAGGCACGCTTCTTTTGTTAGACACAAACAAATGAATCTAACATAGATTTAGGCCAAGGAAAGCATAGCGGACGTCAACTGTTGTCTTTAACTGTCGTGTGATTACTACACTGCAGTTAAAGGCAACAATTAATGTCCGCTATGCATTCCTTGGCCTAATTGTCTGTTTGGATTCATTTGTGTCTAATAGAGATAATTGGGAGCTCAAGGTAGATGGATATGTTGAAAAATTCGATATACCCGAACACGCCCCTAACAAACTCTCTTGATGTGTTCCTCATATGTGAATTTAGCAATACGAATTTGTTACAGAGAAAAAGAGCAAGAAATGAATCCATTTATTGCAAACGAAACGTTGCGTACGTAGACATATCGACAGTAAAATGCGAAGTGTCTTTGAGTCATTTCAGGGCGTCACGTAAAAAAACGATACTGCCAATGACGCGAGGTTTTGTATGAAACAGCAATTTCCACTTCAGTTCCGGAACGTTCACCGTTCGTGACATGCCAGCGCTTTTTACGACTGGTAGGTGAGCTCTCAGAGTTCAATATATTCGATGCCCACTCCGGTCTCACAGAGTTATTTTTACGTGGGTATCGGCCAGTGAGTTTCGCGTGTTTCGTATAGAGAACAGCACGCTTTATTCCAGTTCGTGGCGTACAGATTCCACTTACGTCGCATACAATGGGCTTATACTGGCGACATATCTGGCACGCATCTGCTGCAACAAAAAGTCCGGGAACCTTACTCAGCAGAGCGCAACGAAATGCCAGCAGGTTCACACGGCAAGATCAGTAGAAGGGGTCCAGCTTTCTGTTTGCCGGTACTCAAGGCGCACGGTAATGCTAACAGGTCAGAAGCTGGTGTAAGGAGGCTAGGCTTCGAGTATCGGTGAAAAAAATAGGACCCAGAAAGGTATTTATAGAAGCGGAGCCGCGTATAATAAATATTGAAATTTTACGTCCCCAAACTACGATGTGATTACGAGGGACGCCGCAGTGGAGGGCTGCGGAAATTTCGACCGCCTGGGATTCTTTAACGCGAACCTAAGTCTAAGCCCACGGGCCTCCCGCGTTTTGCCTCCATCAAAATGCGGCCGCCGCGGCCGGGATTCGATCCCGCAACCTTCGGGTAAGCAGTCAAGCTTCATTATCATCACCGTTATGATCATATTCGTCATCGTTATCATTATCATTTCCTCCTCCTCCAAATGGATCTCATCGGTAACCAAGCACAGCGTTTATTCCGACGAAGTTGTTTCTGTCTGCGAAAGCCACAGATTCGGGCAATTACGAGTATCTGGTGTATAATAATGTAATGCAGGGTGGAGAGCGGGGGGAGGGGAGGAACTAAGAGGGTAGGAGAAACCGGAAGCATCTCGCATTCCTTCCTCCTTCCACAAAAGCTTCCGGCGGCCGCCGATGCGTGAGTAAACAGGGACGCGATACGAGGTCGCAGCCGCCGCCGCCTGGACGAAGCGCGGGAGACAGCACGATGAAGAAGAAGAAGAAGGAGAAAAAAGTGGAGCGGCGGCGCCTTTATATCGTTCTTCTCCCGTGAATAATATTAAAAGCACTCACTGAACCGCGTCCGGCTCGCACGCTACGTAACACAAGGCGCGTGGTTACTCTGCGAGATACTAAAGGGATACTCAAGAGAAACAATAAGTTTGTTTAGACTGATAAATCATACACTGAAACTTCTAGCATCGTTAATTTCACCACCATAGGTTTATTAAATAGATAAGAAAATCAATGTCGAAAGTTTCGCATTAAAATTTTCCGCCGAAATCTCCGAAGGTGACGTCACGGATTTCAAATGTTCTTTTTTTTGTATTTGGCCGCATCGCCTTGACGAATTTTCCTGAAAGTTGGTATGCTACGTCTCTGACCCCATCAGAAAATAATGTACCTCATTTTTACCGCTGAGGAACTTCGTGGGCTCTAGCAGATGTCGTCTAAATCTGTGACGTCACGGCGATTGGTGCGGGTACTTCAAGGTGGTGTCGCCACCCGCATTTTCTTCCTGCGCGTTTCCTCGCTTACCAGGCGTCTTCTCGCAGCAAGCGCGTTGTTTTTCGTGTCGTGAGAGAGTAATTTATTATTAAGAAAAAAAAATCGTTTTTCTCTTTAGTGTCCCTTTAGGCTAATGTTGATATGAAATCGAGGAGTTTATACAAGGTTGCGTATAAAGTCCTCCCGCACAGTCTGGAATCTGTGATGTTCCTTCCTGATAATAATTGCAACGAAGATGTATATGGCAAGGGGAAGCCAAGATTCGTCAGCCCTTAGCGCCACAGAAATTCGGCCAATCCCACCACTGGTTCACTAAAAATCAAGAAGGGGGTACACGGGCGGCAAATACCAACTAAAATTTCCGCACCGAACAGTTCTACTTTAGCTTTGCTCTCGTGCCCCTCTTCTCTTACGGAGCATACCGTATTTTCACGGTTCTAGCGCGCACCCGACTGCAACGCGCATGTAATTTTCACATTGGGAAATTAAAAAAAAGAAAAAAAAACCTTATGCCGGTTTTACTCTTTAGTCCGATCGTAACGTGCGCACAAATTTGAGGGCTAGATTTCCCGAAAAAAAAAGGGCGCGTTAGAATCCTGCAAGTACGGTATTATACTCCGTATTACGGCCACAGGGGGGCAGCACTTGTGGTTGCTTTTTTTTAAAGAGATGAAGTCACGTGAACATCGCATCACGGAGTGAGTGTTGGAGGTATCAACGTGACGGTCACGTCCGGAGGAACAGCTAATACCAAGAACAGGAGCGGCCTAGGCATCCCAGCGAAGGCATTCAATACTGGACGAGGTATAACTATCCGCTAAACACAAGATGAGAGGTGTACCTGGTGACGTGGAACACTTCATTCGGCCCTGCCGCCCGCACCACCTGCTCCGGTTGCTAGGGGCGAGGATAAGCGCGCGCGCCCGCAGCTGTTGCTATGGGAGAGCGAGTGAGAGCGGAGAGGCGCGCGGACAACGCCGGACGCCTGACATAGCCCGACTAAGAAATGCATTCACATTTTATAAAAAGAATTACAATATGCCATCGGGCCCGGCCCATCTTCGACCGATCGACGGTCTCAATCGACGACGACATCGTGTGACGTCATTTAACAGCGTCACATGACACCATCGCTTTCTCGGAGGAGGTCACGTGGTTTTTCTATGAGTGGGCGGACGCGGACGGACGCCAGAATTCAAGAGATTGTTCCATTTAAAGCTCCACTGTGAAGAACTCACAGGGCCCCCTATGCACTCACCTAAGACGGCTGGAGGGCGAAAGCCATCTTCTTCTTCTCAGTCGATGCATTCGTCCTGTCCCGCTACCCTTCGAAAGCTTTGTGCACCTAACCTGGTTTTGCGCTGCCTCCGTGATATGCCCACCGTTGACCAAGCTACGATGTCGTGTGGTGACGTCTGACGTCATTATGTGGTACGGTATTACGTCATGACGACGTCACAATGACATCACAAATTTTGGCGATCTCTGACGTCATGATGACGCCATATGGTGACGTCATCACGTGATAATGATCTTTTTGCAACACTCGTATTGACACCGCCGACGGGGGACGCCGGTCAATTTTCGCGTTTGACAAGGCATAAGGCTTTCACATTTAAATTATGCAGTTTTGCTCTGATGACGTGAACAGAATACATGCTTCAAACTAATATTTCGGCGTTTCTGTGAAAGATATTTCGTTTGGCTAAGAACTGACAGCAAGATCTCACGGAAAATATGCCGGGCCGTTCAACTTTCGGACTTAGAACCAGCGACACAAATGTTTGTCTGTATGGTAAAATCAACTATCCTTGAACACGCATCACGAAATCAGTGAATGTAACTTTAGTCGAGGTCTCTTCGCTTGCCTTCTGATTGTTTTCGGCGCTTTCTGTCTTTGGCGCAACCGCTGCGAGGCTGTTGCAGCAGGCCGTCGCCGTCGCGCTCTCTTCCCAATCCTAGAGCGACTGTACACGGAGCTTCTATTTGTCCGGTCGGAGGAGCTCTTCTTCCTCGGTGAGGAGGAATTCATTCGGCACTGGTCTTGCCAACCTTTGTGTTGGTCTGTGACAGACGCGTGAAGCAAGTTTTTAGGCCTGCCTGGTTTTGGTAAGCTGATATCTCGGTTGGTATCGGCAGAAGCGCCATGCAAATACGCAAAATGTACATATTGACGTTTTATTTGTGCTCTCTGTTTTGCCCTGTAATGTGCATACATGTACGTAGCTTTTTGTGACATATTATTTGTATGTGTGTTTAAATGTGCTAAACATCAATTGTAAGTGCTACCTCCGCGTCACTTGATGTGTTTATTTATGTCCACCTTACCGAATTATGTTTTGTCCTTTCTCGTGAACGTATTTCTAGCAAGAAAGCGTCATGTTAAATTGTTATTGATGTTAACCGTCTGTGATGAAATAAATTTTCCTAAACACACAGAAACAAACACTTGGGCCATTGCGTTTTTATAGTGGGGTGCATATAGCACCCTAAATCGTTAATGATTTGTTCAAAACACATCGATTGTATGTGCTGCCTCCGCGTCATTTCATGTTTTGTTTCTGAAGTTTCTTTTGTCATTCTCGTAAACGTTTGTCTAGCAAGCAAATGTTACGTTGAATTGTTATTGATTTTAACCGTAAACACAGAACTGCTACCCCAGCCACGGTACCAGCCTGCCATGGCCCTGCTCACTTTATTTTAAGTGAATTAAGCCTGTTATACCGCGGTGACGCTGGCTGAGGCATGTATTTTATGTTTTTCTTTACGCCTCAACATAATTTCTGGAGCCAGTGATTGATTAATGAATAATATGTGTATCTCCCCGTATGCGTGTAGGTTCTTGTATATATGCATTTCATGCTGACACTGTCAAATTACGTAAATTACATGCACCATAACATTTGCTGTACATATATGCTTGCATTTTCGCTAAGTCATGAATATTGTGTGAAAATATGTTTGTGATAAATGTGTGCATGTTAGCCCCTAGTAACATGTTTTAGGGACATCCCGAGGACTTGGACATTTCTGTAAAAATGTTTCATATACGTAGTGCTTAGTCATTCATATATGCTACTGTCCTTGTTTCATAGAAACTGTAGCCAAGTGTTCGTAGCGTCCTATGATGAAATAAGCTTTTCCTAAACACCGCCAGCGTCAAAGCAGACAACCGGGGCAGCATATGCTGTCCCATAGTAGGATTTGTATAGTACCCTAAATCGTCAACCATTTGTTCTAAACAGCTCATCATACTGGTTTGAAAGATGGCTTAGCACTCCTCCATAGTAGAGCATGCAGTGCTCTAAACCATCTCTACCTTTTTCTAAACACACACAATCCTAAATCGCTTACCAGTTGTTCTGAACACTTCTAATTCTTAAATTAGAATTTAAGAATTTTTTTGAAAACTGCCTGGTTCTTGGCTGTTCCCCCATCGTGTGTGCAACGGATACAAGGCTGTACTCTACTCTACTCTATACTCTAGAAATGCCGTTCCACCAGCTTTCTCTGTGACTGTGCTGGGTGTTCCGTGCAGGCTTGGCGTTTCTTTCCCCCCTGTTTTTTGTTTTTATGTTGTACCCGGCCGTAGCTTTGAGTTGAGGATCGTTTGAGAAAACGGGAATCGTACACATGTCGGAAGGCCTCCGAACGTTATCGCTGGCCACTTGAGCAAGCGTTCTTGTTTCAAGTCGTGAAACGCCGGATAAATTTCTTTCCGGCCAAGTTTCGAGCAACCACTCCGCCTCTTCTTTTCCCTCTATCTAGCGTCTCGAGTGCGCAGCATTTCGGGTCGGCGCAGCGGCGGACAGCTGCCGGGCAGCCTCACGTATCCTTGCTCTCATTAATACGGCCGCGAATGGAGGCAACGCTCCCGTGGCGATGCAATTGGATGCCTTCGGAAAGGGCGCAACGAGAAGGGTGTGGGGGGTGGGGGTCTTTTGGCTACCCGAAATGGCGTAAGACAAGCCGGAAATCTCGCGGAAAGGTTCTCGATGAAAAGACGTAGATGCACACATAGCAGCCAGGGGTGGTGCAGCGTGAGGAGGACACGGGTGCTGGAGAGGATGGCAAATATCATCCCCACCCCCTCCGAAGAGCAAACATAGTCAAAATACAACGCAAAAGTTCGCCTCATCTTTGCATCACTACCTAAGCTGTCATGTTTTGTGCCTATACTATGACAGGGCGAATGAAGTAATGAAGTGAGAAAGGGGAACATAAACAACCACCCGTTCGTCGCACGAAGCCACAAGGAAATCCAATTTTCTTGTGGCTTCGTGCTACAAACGGGTGGTTGTCTCTTTTCCCCTTTCTTAACCCTTTTGCCACCTTGAGGGATTACGCAGAACTCATTTGCAAGTAATTAAGTGCGTCGTGATTTTGTCCATATATTGCGTTTATTTCGGGTGCGCTTGTAATCTTGAAACATGCGTAAACTTTCGGAAGGATATTCGCATTTACGAAAAGGGGCTATTCGATTCCAAGAACGAGTTCAATAAGACACTACGATTCGATATTGAAAATTTTCGAATATTCGCCCACCCCTGGTTACCAGGGTAACTGAATGGACGCAAAGAAAGGACGGAACAAGCAAGGCTAAACTCAATTTCGATCACGGTAATTTAGAGAGACCATTAAGGTTAGGGAGGTTGGTTGCTTTACGGTGTTTAAGGTCCCAAAGCAACTCATGCTCAAGAGACGCCAATTAAAATGCTCCGGATAATTTCTACCACCTTGCGTTATTTACCGTGCACTAGCATCGATCGGTACACGGGTACCTAGCATTTCGCCCTATCATAAGTGCGACCGCCGCGGCCGGGATCGCACCCGCGTCATTCGGGCCAGAAGCCGAGCACCGTAACCGCTGAGCCACCGAGTCGGTGTAAGGTTAGTGATACGCAAACATAAGGGAAAAAAAATAAAGAACCAGACGCTGGCGTCTTCGACGGCGAGGCATCACGATGGAGCACGTTTCCTGATAGGTTAGGGTACACGCGCAGAGGTGCATGATGTAACAAGTTGTGACAAGGACGACGCGTCGCGTGCAAATGATTCAGTCCGGTTGCTCAAATGTGCCGCCTTTGGGGATTATCTATGGCCAGCAGATTAACCGGATTACGAACGCACGCGCCTCCAAAGCTTTCAAACATGCAAATGGCGACGCGTCAGCTATACGACGAGCTCTGCTTCTACGTGTGTGCGGAAAAAAAAGGAAAAAGAAAAAGAACTGTGTTCTTTCTGCACGTTTCCGGCTTTTCGACAGACGGCTGTTGAAGTTTGCGCCATCAAGTCTAGTAGTATCCTTTCTTTAATTTCATTTTATTTCCTTCGAGACGATTTAATACCTTGAGGTGTGTTTTAGTGACAGATGCATGTAAAGATTCGTCTGTACGCTATCACATTTTGCTGTGGTGCCGTTGGGTAACAGCGCACGTTACTAGCGAAGGAGAGAGGGAAGAAGTGTGTCTCAGCGTGGAGGGGAGAGAAGTGTGCTGCGGCGGAAGCATTGTACTGCAGCGTCAGGCTGTTCAAAAAGAAAGAACATAGGGTATCAGTACTACATAGTATTGATAGCCTATGTTCTTTCCCATATAAATATGGGAAACGTGAACAAAAATAGAGAAAAAGAAAAAAAAAGGAACGAAATTCATAACAAAGAAATAAAAGATTAGAAAAGGCGTAACGGAAGGAAGGAAAATAAAAATAAAAAGACTAACTATGCGCGAGATTTATCCAGCAAATGCGTTTTCATAGCAAGTACTAATAATGCGAGACAGGCATATGTGTCGGCAAACGTGGTACTATTATTGTCATATCTGTACGGTTTGCGTATTTGCAAAGCACGAAATGAACGAGGACAGATCAGAGGGCACAACACAGCACCCGTGTTGCGTCCTCTAATCTGTCCTTGTTCATTTTGCGCTGCGCAAATATGCCTATACTAAATCACCAACTAGCCCAAGCTACCGTTCTATCATGTTAAGCTTACACATTTTTTTTTTCGCTCGCGAGCAAGTTCTGTGTCAAATCACTTTTTTTAAAGAGGAAACCCTTCGTATATATATAGACCTATCCACACTATGAATGCCTCGTAATGGGAACCTAACTTTGTTACGCACGTATATACTATACTAAAGTGCTCACTATATATATATATATATATATATATATATATATATATATATATATATATATATATATAATATATATATATATGATAGCTTTCTCTCTTTCTCGGAGTGGCACTGCTTCGTTAGCTGAGCTGGATTGAAATACGGGCCTTCAGGAATGCGGGCAGTTTTTGTTCAGTGCAAAAAGATTACTTATTAGTGCATGTATTCGTAACCAAAAGACTAAGTAGTAAATATTTCTTCCTCAATTTCTCTCGCCCTAGACTTCGCGCTGAAGCTTCGATCCTCTGTCGTCACGGATTCTATTGCGCTCGGCGAATGAGAGCGCGCCGTGATTGACCACCGCGTGCGGCAAAGGCCGCTGCTTCTGTGTTTGCCGCGATGGATGTTGTTGCAGGCGTTGAACCGCGCAAACATCTCGCCAGGGAAGCAGGATTGAATTTCAGCAACTCGAAGGGGACCAGCCGCACGTATTGAACTTAGCCTGAAAACGCTGCCATTGAGAAGTCGGGGCTCATGTGAACATGTGAGCCAAATATTATAGCACATGCACGCGTTCGGTTTGCTACCCTGCACACTAAAAAAGAGGCTAAGGAATAAAAAGGAAGAAAGGACAGTACACGAAAAGTTGCGCTTCATCCTAATGGGGCAATATATCGAGACCGCAAGCAAATAGTAACAACTGCTGGAATTTCACGTCCCAAAATCACGCTATGATTATGAGGGACGCGGTAGTGGAGAGCTCCGAAAATTTCGACCACCTGGGGTTCTTTAACGCGCACCTAAACCTAAGTACACGGGCCTCTAGCATTTCGCCTCCATCGAAATGCGGCAGCCGCGGCCGGGATTCGATCCCTCGACATGCGGGTTAGCAGTCGAGAGGCGTAACCACTCATGTGTGTTGCGTGTTCTTGTCCATTGTCTGAGCTGCGCTGTGCCTACCCATCGCTATGAACCAACTCACTCAGATCAATGTCTTACTGTAACCACTAGGCCACCGTGGCGGGTGACACCGCAGGTAGTCACTGAAGTCAGTAGAGGTCGCTTTCTGAGCTCCATGTGTTGGAATGACGTTAAGTTGAGCAGGGATTTATCCTCAAAGAAAGGGAAGAGAACTGGCCAATTGAACAAAATAGAAGAGAAGCGGACACCACCGGCTCCGATATCGTGTTCTTGGCATATCCAAATCCAAGCATTGCGTTCTTGCCGTAGTTTTCCTAACCTTCCAATAAACTGTGCGCCTCGTCTGATTCGCAGCCCCCGAACAAATCGTCCTGTCTCAAAACACACGTGCACTGCTAACTATATCCCGTATGGGTTTAGAATTAACATGTCCGGTCATATTTACACTGAGCTGTATTGCATTGGTTGGGATAAAACACAAAAGTGATCCCGCTCATGTATGCATAGATGGCAGCATTACGCACAACAAATCAACGTTAATAATTATAATATCTGGGGTTTTACGTGCCAAAACGACGATATGATTATGAGGGTCGCCGTATAGCAGAGGACTCCGAATAATTCGACCACCTGGGGTTCTTTAACGTGCATTAACATAGCACTGCACAGAAGCCTCTAGCATTTCGCCTCCATTGAAATGCGACCACCGCGGCCGGGGTCGAACCCGCGACCTTCGAGCCAGCAGCCCAGCGCCGTAGGCACTGTACCACGTACCACGGCGGACAACAAATCAGCGGTGCCACGCCGTCGTACTCCTTCCGTTTTCCAATTACAGCCAGACACTTTTGAGCTCTCTTTCTTTCTCTCCCATCCGTCTATCCAGTCTTGCCAGTTCTCTCATGGTTAGGTTAGTGGTGGATGGTAAAGGGTGTCGAATACTCGCTGGCGATGACACACCGCTGAGCAGGGTGGCCTGAATACATGTTTCACTCAATATGCAGGGCGCTGGGACACGGACCTTGCGTGCGGGGAGGCTGGCCTGATGTATGATACATACGCCGTGAACGATGTGTATCGTCTGCTAGCAAAGTTAGGGTTAATCGCCTAGACTTCATTCGATAAGGCGGCTCTTCCGTCTTCTCCTAGGTGTAGGAGAGGGGGAAGGAGCGAGGACATCTTGGCTTTCGTTCCCCGCATTATGTAAACACCCCCACTAGGACCCTACCCCCACCCGCGTTGCACCGGCACGTCGCCATCTTTGTTAGCTTTTGTCACGAAAGGTGTTGACGAACAGGCTGTGCACGGTCAGCGACGCTAATCGCACGTACGCGAGCACGCAGACGCGGCCGGCAAAAGTGGAGCAAGTGACAAACGTGGCGAATCGACGTCCCGATTGCAGGTCTCCGTCTCACGTACCAGTACGCAACAGCGTGCGTTGTTCTGTTGCTAGTACTCATGGTTCACTATCGAAGCGAGAATGAAAGGAATTGATGACGGACATGGGGAAGGGTTAGACGAAGAAGAAACGAAATGTGTGTCAGGCGGTTTTGTTGAAGGCACATGATGACTACAAGGGCACACGATGACTACAAAGGGTCAAGTCAGTTCAGGCTGCAAGGCTGTGCAAGATTGCGCTTCGATAGTTACGTGTACGCGGCGCAACCTGTCGCCACGAACGAAGGATCTTTTGCGTGAGCTGCACAGCCGCAGAACGAACCCGACATAGATGGCCGACCTGACAGAGGTGTTGACACCTGCTTTGCATTCACGACGCTGTGTCGCTCTCGCGTTAAGAGGCCGGGGTGAAATCCGCATTCGCGTTAAGTCTACAATGCGAGGGAGCACGGGTTGCGCGAGGCCGTAAACTACGTGTAATTAACGCGCCATTCACTTTCCTCGACAGCGGAGAACAGTCACGGTGCGTGGTCATGGCGTTATGCTGCCCGAGCACGGCGAGGTCACGTGACGTACGTGCTCCCTGCCGCGGCGGCTGCGTTCAGATCGAAGCAGCGGGCTCATAAACTCTAGCGCAGCTCTCCCCACATTGGTTGCTCATTGAACAATGCGAGCTGAATCAAAATAATTCGACTATCCTCAACCCTGTCGTATCTGGTTCATAGTCTGAACTTAAAGGATTCTCAGGCGTGTCCGTGACTCAGAAACTGCGTAAGTATTTTCGAAGTTGAGCACCTAATATATGAATTAACAGGAATGGATTAACAACGTGAATGATTTAAGTCCAAAAAGGAAAACCCGTGACCCTAAAACAGCTCTGCCGTTATGGTTATGATTTCTTTTTTCTTTTTAACAGATACTGGCGAGCCTACGAGCACCTCTATGTGTTTGGATATCTTATATTACAGTTCAGAGTACGCCAACTTAATAAAGTGTCGTAGAGAGGCAAGGACAAACGGATGGCCGGCCGGCAAATTTTAATCATGGTTCACCGAGTCACAATAATTTTGTTCTTGTTTTAAAAACATTCTCACTACTACCAAATAGTCAGTCCTCAACCTACGGTTTGCGACAGAAGGAAGAGGGTCATAGGCATGCGTAGGGTTCTGCATTAGGGGGTGCCAAGTTTTGCCGACGTCATCCTTCGTGTGTCGTCATCCTTCGTGCTTTGAGCAAGTTCACGTGCAGGGCTAACAGCAAATCAGAAGACATTGTGGCGACACCCAAGGAGACCTCGTTTGAAAGGTCGAGATCTACTGTTGACCCCTACAGGTCAGGGCAAATTATCTACAAGGAATGCGGCTGCCAGATGGACAAGCAGCCACTGCTTGTGGTTGTTCCGCTCTGCGAGTGGAATTTCGTGGCTACCTTCAATCAAGTGGTCACCTCAGCAATCGTGAACCTTTGTGTGGAGTCCATCATGGCGTCTGGCCCGTGGCCGATTGCTGGAGAAACGGGGCGTATTTGCTGCCGCGCAAAGGACATGATGGCGGCCTGTCAATAATATGACGGGATACACGCTCGCTATATGTGAGGCAAATTGTCTCGACCCAGAGACCTCTACCAGATGGCTGCATACGTAAGTTGTCGAGCACCATTGCTCGCTTCGGTCTGTGTACACAGTGAGAAAAAAATGTATTTCTTTTCCTTTTATTTTTCTTGAAGCCAGCGGCAGGGAGTGAAAAATGAAAGTTCATGATGTCAGGCCTGATGCATAAGTAGGGCTGCAAAATAAAAAGCGAAATAAAAGACGTCATGATGGTACACAACACTGTCGATTGGTTGAGATTGAAGGAAAGCAATATTGGGTGTTTGTTGCAATGTTGGAGGGTGGGGTTCGAACCGTTGACAACACTCTTGTAATATGCGGGGGAGGGAGGGGGTGTAGTATGTCCTAATTCTGCCACCACATTTGTAATGTCGCACAGTAGGCATCCAACTGCTGCTACGACGATTGCGAAGTCTAAAGAGTTTCGTCCGACGATCGGAGTCGTACGTGTGAACAGGCCGACGTAGCTGGGGTTAGGCTTTGTGGCTTACAAAGCCGGCCACTGATGAACCCTCAAGAGTTTGAAAATAAAGAATCTGGCACAACACGTTCTAATAGCGGATAACCAAATCCAAGCCAGCTGATAGCCAACGGCGGATAGCCAACACTAACCAGCATCATCCACCATTCAGCCGACATTACGTAATAGTTAGCCAATATTGACCAGTGCTAGTAAATGTCCGTCGGTGCCGGTAGAGTGGGAGCAGATAAGCTAATGTAGGTGCCGACTCAACAGAAGTTGAATTCCGTCAGATATTGCGGGCAACATCATCGTGCTAATCACACTCCTTTACCGAAAGCAGGTAATGGAGTACCAGAAAGACACTGTGGTCAGAAGGTACACGGAGTCCACATATGAAACGGTCATAATGTGCATGAGTCAAGGACTGGTTTGAGCAGCATGTATAAACTGCGGAATCGAAAATGATTGAGGACGGTGTACTTAGATTTAGGTGCACATTAAATAACACCAGGCGGTCAAAATTTCCGGAGCCCTCCGCTACGGCGTCCCTCACGGTCATATCGTGGTTATTATTATTATTATTATTATTAAGCATTGTGTAGCTTTGCAAATCAGATCTGTCCCCCACTGCTGTCTCTTGCCAGGGGACATGTGTAGCTACACGATGTGCCCTTGGAAACAATGTGGTTTGAAGTGAAAAATTGCGAAATCAAAAAGAAATATCATTACAAAATATGTGCAGCCTTTTCTGCGCACACGTCCTCATTTCTGAGGTTCGACGTTTTCTTCAATTGCTTCTTTCATTTGACTCATACCGCCGACGTTGCCCACCTAACCTCTATGACTTGTCGCACCTACTACGCTGCTTATCAATTGAAGCATGCTAGCGCCAAGTGCTTGCCATTTTTTCTATTGAAATAAATATAAACGAAGGAGTTGTTGTCATCACTGCTTGGTGACAGCTACCCCTTTCCGCTTAGTTGTTAGGATATTGTGAATATGTACGTGCGCATGGTATTTTCCCACCCCTTTATGCATTTCTGTATCTTCATTAGAAATTCTAATGCATTGAAAAAGCTGGTAACAAGAAAGAGAAAAGGATGACTGAAGGAAAGGGGTAGGGACGTTGGTGAGAGCGAACATTCAGTTTGCTGGCTTGTACTAGACAGCGGGATAGGGGATTAGAAATATAAGAAAACAGATGGGCAGAGAGAGAGAGAGAGAGACAGAGGGCTATGGCAATGAATTACTCCAGGTTTTTGGAACAGCATGGCTGCACGAACAACTTTATAGCACTTGCAAGCACCGTCCTCTGCAGTAGGCAGCAGTGATAGCGTGCGTATGTTCTGTTGTGGAAAACCTTGCCGAATATTACCCAGTGTGATCAAGCAAAATGATATCAGTATTCATATCTTTAATAAAGATGGATGCGCAAACAATGCTACAGTTGGCAAAGTATGCGTAAGCATTGGGCCTCCGCCGTATTTGATACGCTGCACGCTGGGAAGGTACGGGGTTTAAGTCCCCATCTACACTCTAAGAAAAAAGAGAGTCAAAAGAGGGTCATGGAACCGTGACTCTCTTCGGGTGTCCATCTGACCCCTTTTGGAAGGTACAGGCAGAGAAAAAGAGTTCGCATTTGGGAAGGAGTCACTGGACCCTCCTGAAGCGCGTTTCGATTGGCTTCGGTATACGGAAGAGCCGCCGTATACGCCATACATATCGCACGCTCGCCCTTTGGCGCCGTTGTGGCGCCTTGCTCGGCAACGTAGACGGGGTTGGCGCCGGGGTGGCGCGCCGCTCTCCTCTCTCAGTCGTCTTAGTCTCCTGGTCTATTGCAATGCGTTGCGTGGTTGCGTAGGTTGCGCGTCTTCGGTGGTGTTGACGCCGGCTCTAGCCGTGCACGAAGTGACGCTTGGAGGGCGGAATATTCATGGAGCTGCGGACACCGACAACGGGCGCCAGTTAACGGTGAGTGTACTGCTTTCGTAGGTACTAATTATACAGCTTTAGCTGGGCGTCTGCAGCAGCTCTGCGGAACCTGCCAGCCATTACTAACGGTAGCCTGTATCCGCGGGGCTGTTGCGGATGCCCAACTAAAGCTGTCAGTTAACGAGTTGCCACCGTTATGCGCGTTGCTGTACAAGCTCCCATAAAGTGAGCGATGGAAACAATAATCGAGGGTCAAATTTCTTGATGATCGCACGTCGTGTCTGCACTACTGAAGGTGCAAGATGTCGTTTTGAGATGCACTTTAGTCTACTTCATTATAACATTTCCATCGACCTTGAGTGTGCAGCGTGCTTCCACGCGTGGGAACGTGGAAAAAAAAAGAAAGCCTGTGTACAGAACGCTCAGACGCACTATATGTAATGGTTTTTGTTGGCTTAAAGACGGTAGTTTGAGGTGCAGATATAGTACGCGGTAGTCATTCAAGTTGGACACGCCTCGCCGGTAAAGTGAAAAAGCTCTAGACTTTCGACGGCGCGCGTTGTTGCGGCCGCCGGCGTGCACTCTTTTCCCTCGTTTCTGTTTGCTGTTTTCGTGGTTTGCATACACTGCGATGACGTTGGGCGCTATAACGGAATCGAGTGAGTGTACGTGATTCGGGGAGTTATGTGCGCTAATTCTAGCATATGACATGTCTGATCTCGACGTAGACGGCGTACGCACGTGCTGGGTGTCGTTCGGGCCCTAGTACTCGCATCTGTTTATCTGAGTATTTAAGGATGGTTTACGTTTGTAAAACATGCGGTCAATAACCGCTCACGGCATGCCCCTGGCTGCCGGAGGATGTGCTCTGTTGTTTTGTTGTTAGCCTTTATTAAGTCTGTGTGAACCACTTATTGTGTAGGTTTTGCAAACCTTTACTGCAATTTCATTTTCTCATCATAATATCACGTTCTGCTTTTCAGATACCGTTTTTCATGGTACTCACGCTGGACAGGAGCGACAACCTAGCAAGCCACAAGTCTGATGCCTCAAGCCGTCACCACTTTTTGATTTATTCTTAATCACAAGGAATAAATATGGAAACACGATGACGATTTCTGCTGTTCATTTAGCACCATATGACACTGTACACATCACAGTCACACATTTTAGTTGGCTATACTCATAGAAGCATGTAAATGAGGAATGCCCAAACTTCTTAATTGGAAATCACAGACCATCTTTTCGCGCTTTCTATATAACTTTGCTGGAAAATATGTGTTGTTTTGACGAGTTTTATTAAAATAATGCTAAAACTGAACTATTCTTTTTTTACAGTCGCTGGGCAGAATGGCAAGTATTATTGGACTTGCTTAAAATGAATACTCCACTATTTTCAACAGTAGTCGCGCAAAAGTAGAGCAAGGATCAAATGAATAGCTTAAAATACTTGTGGAGTCGCTTGATGCTTCGGTGTGGGTCCCTTGACCCCCCTAGGAGCGTTACCGGCAAGAGTCGTCTGACTCCCTGTAAGTGGTAACGTGATCCTCCCGATGAGAGTCTTTGCACTCTTTCTAGAGGATCAGGGGACTCTCCTAGAGCGAGCCGACCCTGACCCACCAAGAGAGTCACCGTGACTATTTAAAGAGAGTCGTATACGTGGAAAGTCAGAACTCTCCGAAAAGAGTCACACATACTCTTTTTTTTTCTTAGAGTGTACTTTGGAGGTCGAGTGTTCGATACCCAACACAGTGGGAAGATTCGGGATTAGGTAGAGGGTTCAACACCCTACACACTTGGTGCATTCGGGGTTCGAGTTCGTGCCTACTTCGGAGGTCAAGGGCTCGACACTTTACATGCTCATATGGAGCCCCTCGTATTCTTAGAAAGGCGTTACAGACAGACAGACAGACAGACAGACAGACAGACAGACAGACAGACAGACAGACAGACAGACAGACAGACAGACAGACAGACAGACAGACAGACAGACAGACAGACAGACAGCCTTCCCAGGAACGTAGCATGATAACGCTTTATAATTACCTTTTGTCCTTCGAACCACGTTACCTTATTGTCATCTTGCACTTGACTGCGAATTAATAGACCCTTTAAATAATTGTGAAGCTAGCTTTCCTGCAATGCAGTCAGCCCAACTAATGGCGTCTGGTCACTCCTGCAAACAGCGTGTTCAAGTGCCGTTTCTTGCGCTGTGACGCGGAAAACGTAGGCTCAGATCTCTTGATATAAACACGCATGATAGACAAGCCCCATCACGTGCAACTAGGACCTCATCTACACTTGAAGCACAACAGGTGCCGCCATTAGTTGGGCGAATGTGCAGCGCAGGGAAGCGCACTTGCAAATTATGAAAAGGGTCCATTGCACTTAACTTTGACTTAATTGCACTTCATTGCGAGCTTCGTCCTCCCCAACTACTGCCGCTTCTTTTTCGCCATTCCAGCCCTCTGTGTAATAGTGCTGCGGTGTGCGCGAAACGCACCGGTGCGTCGTACACGCCGCCGAAAGCCATCGCGGTCTCACACGGGTGCGACCGCTTTCGGAATGCGGACAACTCCCCTGGAAAGCCAAGTCGCGCCAATTAACCGACTCGACTGAGAGAGAGAGAGAGGGAGGGGCCACGGGAAACGATTGCTCGCCCACACCGATAAAAAGGGGCGGTCTGTGCTGTCAGTTGAACTACTTTGTGTGTGAGTCACACCGTTCGACTGTAGTGCGACTTGACTCCCACTGTTCTGAGATGGCAGTTTGTTTGTCAAAGTTCAGCGCAACTACTACTCTGCAAAAGTTCAGCAAAGACGAGCAATCGTCCCGGTGCATTCATTGACTCTGGAAACCTTGCCTGTACATTGATCTGTAATTATTAATTAATTATAATTAATTAATTAGTTAATAAATAATTAAAGGGACACTAAAGAGCAAAAGATTTTTCTCACATTAGTAAAGTACTCTTTCACGATACCAAAAAACACCTCGCTTGCTGCGAGAAGATGCTTAGTAACCGAGAAAACGCGCAAAAACAAAATGTGGGTGGCGAAGCCAACTTGAAGTTTGCGCACCATTCGCCGTGACGTCACACGTTTTGACGGCGCTTACTAGGGACTACGTAGTTCCTAATAGGTAAAAATGAAGTACATTGCCCCCTGAGGGGGCCATAGACTTAACGTACCAAGTTTGGGGTAATTTTGTTGAGCCAATGGCGCCAAAATACGATAAATACACTTTGAAATCCATGACGTCATGCGGGGAGATTTCGGCGCGAAATTTGAAAATGAAACTTTGAACTTTTTCTATTAATAAACCTATGATGGCGAAATTAACGACATTAGAGTTCTCAGAGCACAATTTATCGATCTAGGCCGATTCATTGTTTCTCTTTAGTGTCGCTTTAAGGCGAAAGCCGTCGATGCTTCATCAAACGCGCAAATTGACCGTCGGCGTACCGCGGCGTAGGGCACAGCACCAGTGATGCAAAAAGTCGTCACGTGGTGACGTCACCATATGACGTGATTATGACGTCACAAATTTTGGCGGGACATCACGTGACGTAATGTCACACAATGCTGTCACCCCATGACATCGTATCTTGGTTAAAGATGTGCCGGCGGCACATCTTTGACCATCTAACGGAGGCAGTGCAAAACCGCGCTAGGTGCTTAAAGCTTTCGGAGGGTGGCGGGGCAGGATCAATACAGCGACTGAGAAGAAAAAGAAGATGGCTTTTGCCTTCGAGTCGCCCTTGATCAATGTATAAGGGACTCTGTGAGTTTCTATTTATTTATTTATTTATTTATTTATTTATTTATTTATTTATTTATTTATTTATTTACCTATTACCTTCTGTGACGCCTTCGGCGTCACAGGATGAAATGGGGTAACAGTGTACACAGGAACAGGGAAAAAAAAGGCTATTAGGGTATACATAGCATTCAACAGCAGCATTAAATGCAGTGATGTCGGTCAGTTGGGCAACCGAGGTGGGCAGCTGGTCGCAGTCATTCGAATTTCATATGTGAAAGAGGAATGTGCACTTGGTGTTCATGGTCAAACCTGTTTGATATGTAGGATGGTTGGGAAAGAAGACCTTGTTTCACTTGTGGGTTGCGATAAATTTTATGACAAAGAAGAAGGCGAAACACCTTGTTTTTGACCGAAGAAGTGGGAGGCCTAAATCTGTTTCCATGGATGATACACTATATGGGCGCGCAGAGACTGAGGGGGCGAAACGTGCACTGCAATTTTGGACGGATTCCAAGGTCTGAACGAGAGCGTTCGTGCCGAAATCCCACACAGAGCTTGCATACTCGTAGCTTCAGACGAACAAGAGTTTTATATAAAATGTATCCAACGACTAGTGTCACGAATGAAAGAAGAACTAAACTGAAACGAGACACTGCTTCTCTCAGAGCTTCCCAGTGATAGGTGCACGCGAACATGTGAAGGGGGCACAGCAAGTCCATATAGACGGTCGTGTACGGACCTGTTGACTTCATGTACAGCTGGTGCTGTGGTGAGACGTATAAGCTGGTTTAATGTACTTATGATATTTCTATTTTTCTCTTGGTAATGCGTGTTCGAAATTCGTTTAACCGTTATTTTTACTTGTCCAATTGAAAACACTAATGCCACATTTCACTTGTGTCTATGCTATTTTACATGACTGCTATATTTCTATATTTCTTGCTTCTAATGTAATACGCCACGTCACCAGGGGCCCCAGAGCCCGTCGAGGTATATATACAGCATAATTTTGTCTATGGTCCCTCGAAGACCTCGGGAGAATAAAATCAGACCCTGATTCTGACGTTTATGTATCGGGGGAATCGACTGCGAAGGAAAACAAGAAGATGGCTGTCGTTGTCCGATTCGTCTGAGGAGAAAGAATAAGGGACCTTGTGGCTTTTTCTGGTCCTGAACAAGCCGTCACGTATACAGGATAGCATCGATAAGGCATTATCAAACAGCCAGCGGAAGACGTTACGCAATACTGATTTCATCAGTACACGCGAAAGCATATAGCCATACACCGAATGCCCCGTACCGCACCATGTAACGATTGTTTCGATCATTCGATTGCATTCTTTCCTTATCATGCCTCGAATCGCTACGAGCGGCGAAATGCCCGCGGCAACGAGGCTTCGCTGCGAGCGCGGAGTGATAATTATCTAGGTTTAGTGCAAAAGAATGTAATCATAAAAAAAGAGAACAAAATGCGATAAGGCTATGCTGAAAAGAAATGCGCTCAGAAGTAAACGATTGCAGGGCTTTATAATGTAAAAATATACACCAGCGGATTAATCCCGGCGAGATGATGGTTCCCTAAGGTGATTTAAATCTCGACCACACAGTGTACATTAATATCAGTGCTATCTAAAGTGCAGCGTCGTGCGCAGCATAGTATTCGAACCCGCAACTGGGAGATAACATTACACAGTCGCCTAAAGCGAACAGGTGAGAAGTAATAAATTTTATGGCGGGAACGTGCGTTGCCGTACACCTGTAGTTTGGTGATCGCATCATTGCCGGAAACTATGGCTTTGTGCGGGACAGCCTGGCCCCATACACGAGGCCGAAACAGGCCCCCACAGTTCTTGATTGTCAATAGGCCAGCTTACCACTGGTCTTCAGATGGTTACTGCATATTTCGTGTCTGCGGGCTGTTAGTGTACATCCGTATTATGTGGCAAAAGGCGCTGGATGTGTGTGCCTCGGCCTCGGGCACACTGTATGTAACAAAGTTCCATGCAGGTATGCATGTTCCCGGCTGTTGGCTTCTCCATGTTGCTGATTCATCTCTTGTCCTGCTTCTGCGTGGCCCTAGTTAGTATTGCCGTACACCCTTGTAGAGTTGTAGGATGTCCGTGTACATGATAGGAATTCTTTATTCGGATATCATCAGGAGGACGCGTAGTCCATGCGGGATTGCCCGACGTATACGTGATCTCGGAATGCGGAGTGCACCGCTCGGTTTGCCACCAGGAACGTATTTCCTGGTGTCCCGATGATACCTCTGCTTCTTAGCAGTTTAAGTGCTGAATGGCTGATTATTAAATTATGAGTCCATCGCATCATCTGCAGCATTCTTGCAAGCTTGTGTTGATAATGAACGTCTTGTAACGTGTTATGATAGGGACAACGCTAGGGATGTCCTCCCAGGACCAATACGTCACTTGAACTTGAATGTAAGCCAATCTTGAGCTGTAGTCTACGTATTCATATTTTACGCTCGGCGTCGAATTCACAATGCCATATCGACCAATGTTAAATACCACCAAGGGTGTGACAGCGTCTTCTGTGTTGTGCTTGTGTGCTAATGTCTGACGTAGTGTATGAGTTGCTGTCTGCGCTCCCTGTCGAATTCAGGATGCACCTTCCTGGGTATGTTAGAGGTGAACGTCATCCGTTATGTCCAAGAGTATAATAATAGGGTTAAAAAAACGCTGCGTAACGAAGGGCATTGCAGAGCGTTCGGTCGCCAGTGCGGTTCGAGAACCGCCGCATGCGATCGCCAACGAAAGAGGCGCCGCCACAAGTAGGGGGGGATGGAACTCTTCCGCTGCAATGTATGTTGCTCTTCACGTCGTCCATTTTCCTCCTCTCTCAACGGGACGACCCAGTGAGCGCAATCGCGTGTTTCATCGGTTTATGCATGCTATATAGACCAGTGATGGAGAGAGAGAGAGAGAGAGCCTAGAGGGTTGACCAGGAACACCACATCTCGTCCGACTGGAGGGGGGGGGGGGCTGTCCAGCAAAAGTGGAATACACCCCCCCCCCTTCCCTTCCGGCTGCCCCCGTCGTCTTCTTTGGTTTATACGGAGCAAACAATATGACCGTGCTCGCGCTTCCGAAAGGCTCCCACACCCCCCAGTGTGCGTTAAGAGCATCGGGGTATAACACTCGCGCCGTGTAGCGTCAACGTCCGCTCGCTCTAGTGACCGCGACGCCTTCCTCAGCGTGGACCGGGCGTTGTATGAAGCGTAATGCAGCTATACGTCGTGGGACCGCGCTTCCGCGACTACGTCGTCGTCGTCGTTTGCATGCAGGCTCGCGCTATTGACCTACCTTGAAGAGAGAGAGAGGCGCCGCGTTACACGTGTTGCCGGCCGCATCTGCATCGCTAAGCGTTAACCATCGCGAGCGCGTCTGGGCGCCCCGGAAATGAACCTGCGCTACAGTGTGGCGGGTGGTCGTTTATCAGTGCCAGGGAGCGTAACTGGAACGTCAAATTAGAAGAGATAAGATGGGGAGACTCCTCTTCTTTTTGGGAGCGCTTCTTGGTCAATCTGTCGGCCACGTATACCGTTGCGTGCGGTCGTTGCAATTATCCGTCATAAGCGTTTATCCACATCTGGAACGCTTAACAATTACCGGGAGAGAACTTCTAAACGTTGATGAACTTAATTGCGGTTTCCTTTTTTCTTTTCGTGAAAACCGCCATTTATTTTGCCGTTGAAATATCTACGGCGAATTTTTCTAAAGCATATGAACGAGAACTTGTAGCTAAAGTGAGGTAACAGCTGCGGTCGGCACCATCGTCCACAGCCGTGCGCTCGACCGCCGAGCGTGATTCAAACGGCATATATGTATATTAGAACACACGCGCATGCGCACACAGCCGCACTGAAAGGAACTACCGAACGATTTCAAAGCGCAGGTCATGCACATTTTCTATCGGTTTGCTTTTAACAGCGGATCTGTTCAAGCTCGGAGAAGCCCCGCTAGTCGCGAACAGAAAACTCATCATCGTCATGAACCGGCACGCGCTGTCTTCGTCCTTTTCTTCCTCTTCGTCTTCGTCTTCCTTTTCTTCGTCTTCTGCTTCGCTCCCAGAACACGTGCGCCGATTTGTGCGGCGTGGGATGTAATAGCTCTGACGGGTGAGAGAAAGAGCACACACAGAGAGAGAAAGACAGCGAGAGAAATAGAGAGAAAGAAAGTAAAAAAAAAGACAGAAAAAGGTAAATGCAGAGAAAGAAATAGACGCAAAAAAGAGATAGAAAGAACAGAGAGCAGGACAAAAACAGAAGGAGAAATTGTCAAAGAAAGAGAGAGAAACAAATAAAGAGAGAGAGAGAAAAAGAGATAGAAAGAAAGAGGAAGCGAGAAATAAAGAGAGGGAGAGAGAGAAAGATAGAAAGAGAGAGAAATAAAGAAGTGGCAATAAACAGAGAAAAAAGAGATGAAAAAAGAAAGAGAAAAAATTTAAACAAGGAAGGCCGCCCAGCTCTACGCTTCCTTCAGGCTTGCCACCACTAGCGCAAAGCTGCCTTAATTTATAGAAACTCGGAAACTTTCCTTCGCATTCCTTCGTAGACGCGTTTGTGGAGACAAAAACAGCAGCGTACAGATAATGAGCGACATTGCTGGACCTTTAATGTGCGACGCGATAACATCGAACGGTAGACGCCGTATTAAAAAGTCCCCATTTAATTTCGTTCGCCGCCTTTAATTGAAAAGGAACTTGAGCGCGCAGGCATTCGTTCGCAGTGTCTTTTCTATATGTAACTTGCGCCATCGATAACGTCAGCATCGCCAGCAGGTGTCGAACCCGAAAACTTTCTGTGCGTTCCGTTGCGAAATGCGTCACTCTGGGCAATAAACGACGAGATGCGG
Source organism: Rhipicephalus sanguineus (assembly GCF_013339695.2). Taxonomy (NCBI): domain Eukaryota; kingdom Metazoa; phylum Arthropoda; class Arachnida; order Ixodida; family Ixodidae; genus Rhipicephalus; species Rhipicephalus sanguineus. Next base: position 89,242,986 of record NC_051184.2, on the reverse strand, counting down.
GTCACGGATACGAATATAACCATGGCGATATATCTGCGAATGACAGCCTGAAAAGCTCAAGGCGGCGAGAGCGCATGTTCGGCGGACGAATACGTATACCTGCCGGGCGCCAATCAGATGCGCCGAGGACCACACTTACAAGAGTGCCGTATTTCCTAGAATAGAGTCCGCGAAATAATATGGCGCCTATATTTGTCTACGGCACATGTACAGTACTCAGGGATTGAAACGCGAAATTTCATGGCTGAGCAACGCACGTAGTTCAGTTTCGTGCAGTAACGCAGCCAGAAATAGTTTTCGGGGGGGGGGGGGGGGTTCAATCATACTTTATGTATGCTCGTGCGTGCGCTTGTGTGTGTGCGTGTATATATACACATAATAAATCGACAAATTTGGGGGGGGATGGGAAAAGCTTGACCCCTACCCCCCCACCCCCGGCTGGCCCTGGTTTCCAGCGTCTACAGCTCGTGTCGTATCGGCGTAATTTTCTCTGAACCCTTACATCTGGGCCAAGATTACGCTTAGCGGTCGGATTTGCAGCCACATGACGCGTTGTCACGACCAATTGCTTATAGCATTCGTTATACTTTATAAAAACGATGTCGCGTTTCACTCAGTTAGTGCCGTACTAGCACATATAGTATATGGCTTTGAGAGGAATTGAATTTGATTTTTTTCACACAAGTACACGTAAGATTTCCTGAAAGCCTAGCTGATAGGTTCATAAAAGGCCCATTTAAAACGTATCAGCGTGACTAATTAGCAGGTTCACTTTATGGAAGATCGTAGGCAGGCATTCGAAAACTGTGCCCGAGAGCACGCCTGCATCTTTTTTTGTTGACGAAATTGTCTCGCGCGCAACCGGTTTCACGATGATCGAAGTTGGGTACGAATAGATATAGTGAGAAAAAAAAATCTATGCGAAGTGAACTGGCGTTTGAAACGCTGTTTCTGGCTTAACTAAAGAACATTACATTCGGGGCTAAAATTTGGAGAAAGACGACTATTGAGAAAATAAAGTTGGAGGCAAAAGCTATGATATAAAATTATAATCGAATAGAAAAAGAACACCAACTGTGCTTAAAAAAACAAACAACATATTTTTAAAGAAATGTCTATTAGGAGTTGTTCAAAGCTATGATATAAAATTATAATCGAATAGAAAAAGAACACCAACTGCGCTTAAAAAAAACAAACAATATATTTTTAAAGAAATGTCTATTAGGAGTTGTTCTAAGCAAGGAAAACCGCAGAACGGCAGCATTCCTAAAGTCTATTAGGAAGCCGCCAGTTTCTTGAATGAGGAGTAAACGCTCCTGAAACCTCAGGACCTGTATAGGGAAAATGTTGGCTACCATTTGTTTAATATTAAGTAATGTTGTCTTGTGTTGGCTACGGTTGCCGGCACGTAGCCTGGGCAGTTAATGCTTCGAACTTACCACTGCTTCTCTTGCAGAAATTCATCGCGACATTGTTTTTTCTCCCGATTTATACTCGCACATTGTCGACATCCAAGCGAACGCTGATCGAGGCGACGCTTTGTACGAATAACTATGTTCAATTGAGTTGTGAGAAAATTACATAATGCCCTGAAGAAGTATGCTGCTTTTTTCTCTTTTTCTTTTTTTTTTGCATGGAATAATCGACCGGTCCTTCCACAATAGTTGATGCGGTATTACGGGCCAAAACCACGATATCATTATGAGGCACGCCCTATAGTGTGGGACTCCGTATTAAATTTGACCGCTTGGGGTTCCTTAATGTGCACCTAAAATTAAGCGCACGGGTGTTTTTGGCGTTTCACCACTATCGAAATGCGACCGCCGTAACTGTGAATCGAACCCGCGCCCTCGAGCTTAGCAGCGCGACACCCTACGTGCTCACTGCGGTAAAGTTAAAAATGACAAAGAAAACAAAGAAGGAAGCAGGGCAGAATAAAACGCTTGCAAACACGCTCCATGTCACGCAGTTCGGTGCTAACGGGGGCATTCGCTTTTCAAAATTTAAAATTCATTGTCATAAATGTGACTTACAACTGCATAGTTCTAATCTTTTTACCGGCTACAGGGTCAGATAGTTCGATAGCCGTATATATAGGCGAGACCACGCTGAGAAATACAAAGTTAAAGACACAAGACGTAGGAAGGGAGAGAGAGAGAGCAGTTCATGGAAAAGGAGGTGAAGTAATTTGCGTACACGCCACCCTGAACACTCTAAGGACTGCGACTCTCTTTTTATACATGTGAGAGTGACATGTCTAGCACTTCCTTTAGAGACGCACGTTGACCCTCTTTAGGAGAGTCGTGGAACGCACGGATTTCCAAAACAGAGTCAACGCACGACTCTCCTAAAGAGCTTCAACTTAGCTCTCTAAGGAGAGTGCTACGTATGTGACTCTTACATGTATAAATATGTATTACATGTACTACATGCGACTCTTACATGCGACTCTTACATGCGACTCTTACATCTATAACAGAGTCAAAGGACACCTTGTTTTCTTAGAGTGAAGGGAGCGGAATGGATAGTGAAAAATGGCCATTGGAGAATGTGAGCAGACGAATGTGTAAAAAATTACAGGTCCTAATTCGTAACAGTGTCCCATATTTAGGACACTGTTAAGAAGGGAGTCTCGGCAGCTACTGTTACTTCTTAAAGGAAAGGGCCGCTCACGCAACCACACGGACTTTTTATGACGGAAGGATCAGATTGGTAGCAGGAAAATCGCAGTATGCTGTATCCATGCATAATCACACACAAAAAAACAAAAAAAAAACAAGGAAGCTGAATTGATTGACTCTCGGTTATAACACACATGTTTGAAACGCAACGAGACGAACGCGAGCGTAAAATTTGTCTGTAAAATACCGATATCGCGAAAGACGTCATGTCCATTGCTACGTATAGACTATTTTACGCGTGGGTTTCGGTGCCGCCATATTGGGCTGTGACCGTGCCGTACTGTATGTTTCAGGGGGCGTATGGTATGGTATGATGAACTTTCTTCGGGTCCTGAAGATCAACCCTAGGTTGGACAGAAAATTTTTTCGGCGGCGGGGGGGGGGGGGGGGGGGGGAGGGGGGGGTTCAACCATACCGTATGTATGCTCGTGCGTGCGTTTGTATGTGTGCGTGCATATATACGCAAGCAAAATAGAAAATTTTCGGGGGGGGAGGTGCGAAACCCCAACCTCCCTTTGGCTACGCCCCTGGTGTCTTTAACACATAACCGAACGAGTGCTACGGTATACGCATACACACGTAAATGGTTGGGTAGGTGCATTCAACGTTTCGTGACCTCAATAATTCACGTCGCGATATACAAAACTAAGAAAACATTAGCCTAACAGCGCAAGGTGGCGGCACCCATGCGTCTTACGTAAAATCGTCTATACTAAAACCATTATAAGGCGCAAAATACGGTACACGCGCGAGCGCCCGTCGGACAGCGGGAAAACTAAATCAAAAGTCGCTGCGGGGCAGGCAGAACAAAACCGCACAGATCAAACAAACTCCCCCCCAGCTCGCTCGCCCTTTTCAGCTGTCGCCGGGCGGCAAAATGGGTCGGCCGCCCGCTACTGAGCGCTCGGTAGCAGCGCGGAGGCAAGACTGCACTTGCCTTGTCTTCGTCACGCTCAGTAGTATCAGGCAGGCAACAGAGTGAAGGCAGTGGAAAGGTGCGGCTGAATGACGTGCCCCCCGCCTGTGGCTTAGGGCTAGAACAAATCATCTCCCCTCCCTCCCACCACCCACTGTTGCGCGGTTTCAGCAAAACAAACCGCTTCGCGGCCACTATAGCTAGCTGCCTCGCCCGCCAAGCCACTCTGTGTACGCATTTCAAAGCGAAAGTTAATCGATGATGCGATACCGCGGTGGCCCGTAGCTTTATTATATCGAGGGCGAAACCGTCGGGCTCTAGTAGTACATACGCGTTGCGGACGAAGCGGAAAGGCTGGTTGCGCCGCGTCACGGAATATCGCCGTCCTTTTGGGAGACCGCGCTCGCGTGTGGGCTGAGAAATCGAGATGAGAGAGAGTGAAGTTTCAAAGTATACATACATACTAAGATGAGAGAAAAAAAATATACAAGAAACCGGGAGGAAAGTCCCGGGTGTGTACGACGGCGAAACGTCCGATAGCGGAAGAAAACGCAGCTAAGAAAAGACAAACAAGACGAAACAAAACCGGAAGCTCGTTGGAGATGGTGTGCGCACATGCTTGACAGCGAGAAACGCTTTCGCGCTTTCATTATGTTTTGTGTCTTTTATTGCCCGATATCAAGCATCATTCAGGGACGTCTTTCGTCTTTGTTCTTTCCTGAACGCCCGCATTCCACGCAGCCGCTCCTAATTTCGGTCCCGGCCCAATCGATTAAGAAAAGGCGCCTAATCGAAGGCCACTCAGACATTTTTCTCGAGAGCTACAGAGCCTAAGTGATCTGTTACATTTGATTCAGCAGGATGAGATGCGAATGGTGCACATTCTGAATCAGTATAGAGCTTGACTGATTTAGCGCGTACACTTCTCAGGCCAATGCACTTGTAGTAAATTACGTCACTTATTTGTTTGCTCTCTTGATAACTAAGGGAAGAGCGTGATTTCCCGCCTAATCTTATCAGCCTAAGAGTTAAGAGTATGTTGTTTATTAATAACGTTCCATTGTTTCATTCTGTCATTCACGTAGTTTTATATAATGTAATGATCTAACTCGCTTTTGAACTCTTGAGCCATGCTGAAACAGATGGCGCCAGTAAGCCTGTCCTCTTCAGGCTTCGAAGTGGCCGCTCTTGGCGTTTCAGAAACCAAACGTTGACAATAATAAAAACTTACGTTTGTTATCACTGTACGTTACCTTATTAACCTGGCGCATTAATGTGGCATCTGTGGCGTCTACACTCGGAGGCTTACATGGTTACGAGACAGCTGTATCGCTGTGCGGCGGCGGCCAGCTGCTGGTGCTAGACCGTACTCCCTCTGCCAAGTACTGAGAGCCAGACCCCGTTCACGCTACGTCGGCGGGAGAGTTGCATGTACTGGGAACCCCATCTGAGTCGCACAGAGCTCGCAGTCTGTTTTACTCTGTCTTCAATGACAAAGTTTCGTGGCTAACTGCCCTACTCCCCCCTGGAGTTAAACAGTTCTGGCTAGAGTAATATATCCTGTTGCAGTACTCCCTCTACATCTATGAGTGTACTTTATTTCTGGTTGGCCACAGATGCCACAACAAGCATGAATGTACAGGAAATATCATACCGAATGATCAGCATACCGCGATGAACATACATTCCCCATCTTTGTAAATTAAGGCTCCCCATTATAATTAGTAATTTTACTAAAGGTATCTTGATCATTCTACGTGACTGTGCTAGACGAGTGCATCGTATTTTCACGCCACCAAATTGCAAAGTAACAGGTGATCGGAGCATAGTTAAGCCGATGCACAGATTTTAGCCTTGTATTAGAATGAAAAGTGACATTGCCTAACTTGCTATGGCTGACCATGACTGACTTGTTGATTGATTGACTAGACGGACTGGACTGATTGACTGTGAGTGACTGACGGGAAGAACTAGACAGACTGTATTGACTGACAGTGACTGAGTGACTGGATGGACGTAGGGCTGACTCAATTACTGTCCTAACTGATCGAAGGACTGGCAGTGACTGAACTGTCTGAACAGAATGCATTGACTGACAAGACGAAGTAGACGGACTGGATTGACTGACAATGACTGGCTGATTGAGTGGACGGACACGACAAACTTAACCGACGTAGTAGACTGGGCTTAGTGACTGATGCTCGTATGGTCTGGTCTCGACAGGGCTGACCGACTAGACGAACTGGACTTACTGACTGTGAGTGACCGACAAGACGAACTACATGGATTGGATTGATTGACAGTGACTGACTGACTGACTGACTGACTGACTGACTGACTGACTGACTGACTGACTGACTGACTGACTGACTGACTGACTGACTGACTGACTGACTGACTGACTGACTGACTGACTGACTGACTGGATGAACGTAAAGGACAAACAGGGCTGACTGAATTAACTGGACCGGCTGAGAGTGACTGGACTGTCTGAAGAGATTGCATCGACGGACAAGGCGGACTAGACGGACTGGATTGACTGGAAGTGATTGGCTGCCTGGATGGACGACACGATAAACGCGACCGATTCAGTAGACTGGGCTGAGTGACTGACTGGACTCGTCTGGTCTGGTCTGGAATGGGCTGATGGAGAGGACTGGTTGGGTGGACCGGCTAAATGACTGAACTTGCCTCTTCTGAGTAACGCATGCTCTGCTGCAAAGAGCTTGGTGGGGACGTGCAGAGAGCTCTCGCTGTATAAATCTAATTAATACGAGGCGGCGGTAGTGACAGAAGTTTAGCAAATGAGATCAACAGATCATGGTTAGAATTGGAGATTTGGGCGGCAGCTAGCGGCGAAGGCGTTTCTCGTTCGTGAACGAAGGCTGTCTGCTTTGTGTCCGTCAGTTAATTTATTCTCTCGAATATAAGTGTACCATCGACTATTATTTCTGTTGCTAAGCAAAGATCGCAAGTTGGACTCCAGTTCATGGCCGCACCATACGGATTGCGACGGAGTAAAAAAAAAGAAAAAGAGACGATCGTGAAATAAGTCTTAGTCGCATAGGTATGAAGTCTAATATGATCAAGATTACCTAGCGCCCTGCTTTTCGGTATCTTTCAAAGCCCCCTGTTTTTATTCAGCAAGACTGAACCAAGCAGTGAGCTTATTAGTTCATTAACGATAAAAAATCTATCAAATTGCGATAAGGCGCCAGACAATTCTTCCGATTCTTATGATAACGCTTAGTTGGTTCATGCATGCTTGAATGAGCGAATAAAAATATTACGAGCCTTCGCATGTTTCACGCTAATGAATAACATTGACTTATAGTCATACCGACGTATTTTAATCGGCAAAAGTTATATCCACCTGATAGCAACCATTACCCACAAATCTACTGCAATATCGCGATCTCTCCTCTGTTCCTTCTTAAAAGAAAACGCCCCTTACTCGGGGTCTACAGCTTCTTTTAGTTCTTTTTCTTTCTTTCTTTGTTTAAATTGTTCACGAACTCCATAAATTGCTACACTTAGATCCCAGAACTCTAAGAAGCAGGCAATACCAAGGCCGTCATGGCCGCAAAATCTAGAGCGTGTAAAACCGACTACAAGAAAAAAACTAGACACTGAGTTATTAAGTTCTCCGTGTTGTTTCTTATATTCGTTTACCCAGACGCGTGATTTCTGTCGGCGGCTTCGCTCACAATCTCACCTTCGCTTCGTGATTGCGAACATAATGACTCCTGTCAAGGTTGCTAAGCAAGGCGATGATATTAGCTGCCGGAGCGTTATATAGGGCAGGACGCCATGGAGATTAGAGGCAAGGTGTACGAGAGGCATCGCCTATAAAAACCACAATGAACAAGCAAGAATAAAAAAAAATGCAAGAAAGTGTAACAGAGATCCGAATAAAACTGGACGCTTTCCTGTATCCTTCCCCAATATAGTAATGATATAAACCAAACACTTGCACGGATGTCATTGACGCCAAGACCCTATCTACTCAGGCAGGTAGACAAGTTCAACTATAGCATTGTTATTACTACAACCATAAAATTTTTATTCCTAATAATAATAATTGTCGAGATCTTACGTCCAAAAACCGCGATGTGATTGTCACGGACGTCGTAGTGAATGACTCCGAAAATTTTGGCCGATTGGTGTTTTTTAATGTGCACCTAAATCTAAGTGGACGGGCCTCTATCACTTCGCCTACATCGAAATGCGGTCGCCGCGGCCGAGATTCGGTCCCGCGACCTTCGGGTCAGAAGTCGAGCACCATGACCACTAAATCATCGTGGCGGGTAGCGCTGCTAATAGCGGGAAATATTACGCTATTTACTGAAACACACGGTACTCTACCACGACCGTCGTGGACTGTCGACCACGTGCCGTGGGACGGCCGTCGTGACGTGCCGAGCACGACGGTCGTGGTTGCAACGCAGCCTTCTTAGTCTGCGAGACCTCTATTAGCCACTTTGGTCATCCCACCATGTTACCGTACGCAGTGAGCAACTCGCGCGGCTAAGGAAAAGTTAAAAAGAAAAGCTGCATGCTGACCAGGACGTTACGGTATTTCCGTACTTACCGTACGGTAAACCGGCACTGCTAAAGCACTGTACACACTGCAGGCGCAAGGCAAGTGTCGTCACCTTACTTCCGGTGACCAAAGTGCGTTAAAAGCGCCCTCGTCGCTATAAACAAGCGAGAGTGACGCTTCTCGGCTTCACGGAGTTGCCCGAGGGTCGACTCTCCGGTCCATAATAGAAGCGCGTAATCGTTCCGCCAGAGGGTGTCCCCCTTAATAGGGACGCCATTTCGTACGTGGCAGCTAGGAGGCCACGTAGTCGCCGCGCCCGACCCCAATCGACAGGCGACGTCTTAATGGGGAGGTCACGCTCCCGGCAGCACCGCTAGGAAGAACAGCGCCACCCCGCCAGATGGCCACCGCTTGCCCCACGCCCCGAAGATCGGCTTTTTTGTCTTTGTTCTCTTTACCTTCCGAGCGGGGCTGTATGGCGGTACTCAAGCGTCCAGGGAAACAAGTGTAACGGAAATGACGTCACCGTCGACGCGTCACTTTAGTCGTCATACGTAATGGAACGAGGCACCTAAGGCTATATACACTGGCGTCTGAAGTGAGTCAGAAACAGTCACCGCCCTCGCCTCGTTTACCACCATTTCCCATTTCTTATGCTTTCTCTCTTTTTCCGTGTTCTCTCGTTCTTTTTCTCTCCTCTTTTGATGCAGCACACAGCATACACAACCAGCGAACTCACGCCAGGCTCACTTTGTGTTACACATATTTACAATAACACGTAAAATATTAACTTTCGTTTGAGATTTTTCCTTTTCTTCTTTTTCTTTTATTTTTGTTTTTATGGCGTCACGTCTCGTTTATATTACGTTGCATTTGCTTCTTTTGTCCGTGTTTTTTTCGCGCCGTAAGCCTTTAACATGAACCACCAACTTGCCCAAATAATTAGCTCTTAATTTATTGCTCATTTCATATTTCTCTTCTCTCTAAGGTAAAAATAATTTCAATATTATGTGAACCTCGTTCAGCGCGCTTCGATTTGTTGAATCTTATTTTCTTTGAGCAGGGAATATTGGCTGCGTATACCATTTCTGCCTTCTTTCTTCGTTTGTATGAATGTTTCTTAGTTTTAAAGGGGTCTAGTTTGCTGCTCATATTGCTTGCCTGAGAATGAGTAGTGGGTATTGCCTATGATGATGCCAAACTCTCGTAGACATTCATCTAATTCAAAAAGTGTAAAGTGAAAATTATCGCTGACTATTTACAACGAAATTGTTTCACAAATTCTGAACGCCGATCGACGTTATTAATACTCAGAGGCAAACGAGCCAGACTTGTGAAGAGTGGCCGCCAGAGGGCAGCACAGACGTCGACGTCAAACGGGCCCACCGTAAATGACAGCCTGTCCGCGTGCGCAGTTGGCGAGTGTGATGGAAAGGCCGCTCCGACACAGGGCGCCGTCAACGACCTGTCAGTCGTACTCAACGACTTTCCGAAAGGGGGCGGGAACGCATGAAAAAAAAAAAAGAAACGGCGCGGGTCACGGTTATTGTTGGATCACGCGTTGACGGACAAGCAGGCAAGGCCGCCTGGTCAGAGATGATCGCATTCCGGCTGGCGGAAGTTGGCTTAAACGATATGCAAACATATATAAGCACATTATTCAAAGGAAGAAAAAGAAATAAGAAGGAAGCAGACCTCGCAACAGCCATCGAGAAAAGCACAGCGCCTGCTTACTCCTATTTCTTGTTTGTTAATATGAACTAAAATTTCTACTCGGGTTTCGTCTCTGACTGCATTATGCTCTCGTTCTTTGAATGTCATACGTGCCCCCTTACATTCTTTTGATCTCTCATATTAGTATTCATAAAGTGTGCGACAAAATGTTTAATATCAGCACTAATTGTCGATAGAACTCAATCCTTACACAAATTTTTTTCACTCATATTTGTAAGCTACCGTTAGCCGGTCAGAAACCTAACAAAGCGCATCAGAACCGATCGTTATTAAGGGGAAAGCCTCATATGTCTCATGGGTCGGCAGATATTGCGAGATTTTTGGTGAGATTTGACACACTGCGAGGGATCTGCTGAGTGAGGCATTGCGAGATTTGGTCAGACACGGCGGTACATCGCGATACCTGGGAAAAATGTCTTATGATTTCATCAATGATGTCATGTCATGTGACAAGATGATCGCCGAAATTTCATGTCATGTGACAACACAGATCGCCGAAATTTCTGACGTCATCCTGACGTCACGGTAATGATGACGTCATTACATGACGTCACAGGTAGGCCAATCCCGGAGTTAGTGCAAGAACGGGTGAGGTTCAGCGCCATTAGGATACCAGGTCCATAGCACCATTAAGATACCAACTAGCCCGTACCGAAGCCTTGCTTCAGACCATTGGAGGCGCTGTTGATCGATTATAACTTAGAGTTGCTCGATCCCGCTGGTGCGTTATCCCGCGACGTAAGTCCAACGCATTTCTCTTCCATAGGTTTTGCTTTTCTTGATCAATTCACTAGACCATCACTGGGTACAGCCGGCGATGTGACTATAGCCACGCTTCGCCCGAGTTCACCTTGAACTTCACATCGTGTAGATTCGTCTTCAGCAAAAAGTAATAATAACAGAAAAAACGAAACCGCGAGAACGTCTGCGACATCCAGTGATGCGTGAAACATCTATAACACATAACGTTTCCCGAGAAATGCCAGAATGCGATGCCCGGTAACACAGCCACGCCCTTTCGACAAACACATCCATATGTATGTCCCCGCCGGCACCGGAGATACGAGTGACACGTATACGCTGCGAACCTGTCTCTGCAAACACCCGCCGTCACTGTTCTTAGCATCGACAAACATCACATACCACGTTCGTCCTCGTATAATAAATAGCTCGGTAGACGTCTCACCTTGACAGTGCGGTGCTGTTCTAACTTGCTTGCTGTGGAGATATTGAGATAGGTAGCACAGCTCGGCTCCTCCCCGTCTCCGCGTTCTGAAGCACACGCACACACGTAAACATACACGCACACACAAAATAGTAATAAATAAGCAAGAAAAGCAAACCGAGATACATAAAGGAAATAACAGTGCTATGTTGGGCGGATTGGTGTATAGCTATTCGAGGTACCATGAAGCAATGTAAAAACTGTATGTTGGGTTGTTTTTCGTGTCGCTATGCGAATGGACTTTTTAATTACCGGACTGTCTTACGTGAACTGACCCTACGTGTTCTTTTACGTATTTTTTTCATTGCTGCGATTTTCACTAATGCTATTATCTATCAACAAGAGTTATATAAAAGTGCTAACATCTCCTAAACAACACATGATTAAAAAAATACTGAGACAAAAGATGGCCGTTTTTTTAACACAGCGCCCCATTCCTCTAATGTTGCTTCAACTCACACAGAACAGATGCCTAGCAGCACACGCATAATACTCATGTACATACCACTCATTATGCCTTCAGGCGAGTCTGCATCGCAGTAAAGAAAGGCACAGACGTCTAAGACGTGGCATTCGCATGATTCGGTGTTCGCATTTCTGTATATCTCTTGCGAGCGGTGTAACACATAAACATAAAGGCTTCATGACGTTGCTTTCTGCATGGAGAAAAAAAAATGGGAACGAATGGTAGATATTGATATGTTAAGTGTGAAGGACTAAGTGAACATCGCTTGAATTAAGCTTCGCCTCCAGTATATTCGAATATACGCGTTGGATTCGCAGCTCTCTTATTTTGCATACCTTTTTTTAAACGCGAATGCATTTCTTAGTCGGGCGGTCTATGTAAGGCATCCGGCGTTGTCCGCGCGCCTCTCCGCTCTCACTCACTCTCCCATAGCAACAACTGCGGGCGCGTGCGCTTATCCTCGTCCCTAGCAACCGGAGCAGGTGGTGCGGGCAGAGTAGCGGAGAGTGGAGAGGAGGAGCGCGCTCCGGCGTGTGTGGGGGCGCTCGCATCGCGAGAGCTCGGCGGAGCTCCCGAGTGTGTCGAGAGAGTGTAGGAGAGGGTAGGTGCAGTGCTTCGCCGCTCCTTCTCTCGCCGTTCGCTCTCTCTCCTCCCTGCGCCACCGCCTCAATGCAGTGCGTTTGAAACGCGTTTGTAGCGTTTGTGCTGCCTTGGCACAGCCTGAAAACAGCGCGTTCAAAACGCGTTTGTGCTGCATTGAAGGCGGTGGCAACATCCCTGAGGTGATTACGAACGCACGTAGGAAGCGTTCGTTGAAAGAGGCACCCAAAAGGGAGACACTTGAGCGCGTCGATGTGTCCAGCTTTACGCCATTAAAATTACTACGCCGTGTACTCTCGGCGCAAGAAATGCATTCGCATTTCCTCACGATTCCCTTCGGGGAGGTGGGGGCATTTTTAAAATCTTATTCTGGAAATAACAAAATAAAAAATTTTCTTTCTTTCTTGTCGTATGTTAATAAGGCTGCAACAGGGGCTAGTGATAGGTCTTCATCTTGTAATACGCTGCCACGTATGACATGGATCGAGAAAAAAACGAGGGACAACACATGGTTAGTTAGTTAGTTAGTTAGTTAGTTAGTTAGTTAGTTAGTTAGTTAAGGTTGGGTTGATGGCGCAAAAGCAGCAATGGCTCCGATGCGCCCGACACTAGGTGATTTTTAATGAGAAGTTCAAGTGAAGAGCATAAAAACAAGTTTTCGTTTACATTTTGTTTAAAAGACCTGTAGCCTCTAGAAAAAAAAAAAAAAAACCGTTCTCTATGGGGAAGCGCAACACTGGGATATTTCCGTATGTTTTCGTTCATGGCAAAGAGTGGCTTTTCTTTGCCCTTGTGGCGAGCATAGGGCCGTCTTAACTATACGATAACGTCAGACCATGGCCGTTGTTGCCGTAGTATTGAAAATACGGGCGAAGTAAACTGAACTTTCAGCTGTTAACTGTCGCGTCGAACTAAACGCTTTTTTTACGACCACAGAAGATTCATACACTCCCTTGGAAGACTGCGTGGAATCAACGAGGCCAGCCATTATTTCGCCACGTGGCAGCCTCACCTGGTTCAGAATATATACACACACCTATATAGCAGACTGACCTGAATACGTCATCCCATCAATTACCGCCTGAAGGTCTCGATTTTTCGCGTTGATCAGACAGTGAATGCGTAACGACGATCCCACCGGGAGCGCCGCGACGGCCGAATCAGCCTGTCTCACATACGGGCATTCGCGGCGTAACATCGGCAGTGGCGTTATCCTTTGACCTCGGCCTCACGGCAAACGCATTGTTAAACTGATCCAGCCGGCAAGTGCCGTTTAGTTGATAGTTGCGCACGCGATTTGCGCCGCCGATATGACGGCGCACCCTGCGTAACCTCCCGAAGGAAAATGTCTGAGGGCATCGTCAAATAGAGCGAGGCGGCGGCTGCTGTTTAAAGGTGTGGGCCCCTCCTTCTGGATCGGGTCTTTGCACGCATGCGCGAAGGTTAACGCTGTTGAACCTAGATGGGTGTTTTGCGTCTCCGGGGCGCTTCTACGAGGCTGCATACCACTCCCGACGCAGGTTTCCTTTCATTATAAGAAAAACAAAAATAAAAATGTAGTGAATGTATCTAAAGGAAACTGTCGTCTGTGTGGGGAGCATTAGGCGCTCACTTCGGGCGCTGGCAGCGCTGGATAACATTAGTGCAACACTAACTAACCACTTGTTAGTTAGCCAACACTAGTCGAACATTAATACTACAAAAAGTCAAGATCAGTCATTAGATAACCAACAGCAGGACCGGGTTAATTGGAGAAGCATGGGAGAGGCCTTTTCCTTAAAAAAAAAAAATAGGTGGGAGCGTCAGGTGGCAATCTTGAAGCCTAGTCGTAAAAATGTACAAGGAAGAAATAGGCTCTGGTCAGGTGATAGGCAAGCGCTACTATTGGTCGTCTCGCGTTGATTACGCCTGCTGCGGTGGCCTAATCATACCCTGGAGGCACTGCGCACTAGTCGGGAGGGGAGGGGTCAGATGAGGTTGGCTTGTCCAGGCTAGGGGAATCACGTAACGCGCCCTCCTAGTTTTTTCCCTTGTTACATGTTTGCTCTGCCGTGGGGCGCACTCTGATCGATGGTGATGATAATGATAAACCAACAGTAGTCAACTCTAACCAACGTTGAGCAACAGCACTTAGCAATAACAGTGCATTAGCCAAAACTATCCAGCACTGCGCGACACTAACAATGGATAGATAGGCAGTGTAAGCGTGGTTTTTATCGCATGTGTTGTTTTTCATAAATGTGCTTGTTTTTCACATAAATTTTAGTTGGAAGTCAGCGCTCGTCTTCGTCGGTCCCTGTCTCGTGTCTTCTCCTGCGCTGTAACCGCAATTTGAAATGGAATACTAACTAGCCCCTACTCACACCTTGCGTCAGTATTAGCAAGTCCCGGTACTGAATGTCCGGCGGCCTCTTATTCCTCATGTAATGTCAACAACGGCATCCTATTGAAGTTCTTTTAAAAAAATAATTAATCACCGATTGCACATTTCGGGGCAATGGCAGTTTTTATACAGTAATTTATGCATGCTAATTTGCTTCACTATTGGTTTCTTCCCCTACTTTTAGTTCTTAATATGGTGGTCCTTTAGGAGAACTCGAAAGCTGATTGAGAGCTCCACTTTACTTTCCGCAGGCGGGCTTGATAATAAACTTGAAATTATAATAATGTGACGTAAAATAGGTTTCGGTAGACGACGCTAAGGCGCACATCGCCTGGCAAATGATCAAGCGGACGACAAGAAGAGTCACATAATTCTCATTTTTTTCTTTTTTTTTTGCAGTGAAGCAGTATATAGCGAGGCGAAACCAAAATTTCTCCGTCCTATGTGCGCAGACTCCTCCGTCCTATGTGCGCAGAAATTGGGCAAGCCCCACTACTCACCACTGGCGCACTAAAAATGAAGAAGGGACACAACGGCGTCAAACACCAATTAAGATTTCTGAAAAGGCGTAACCGGTGATTGGGAAATAAGTAGTGAACCGTCGGAATCAGCACAGTGATCAGCACCGGAACCGCAAGTTTTGGCTTCGCTGGTTGACGATCTGTACAGAGTGCTGTAGATCTGTACGGTTTTTCAAACAATGGATGTATCCGTTCTTCGAAGACTATCGGCGATTGAGCTTCTCGTGCCAAATGTTCTGGCAGCGCCAGCAGTACAGATCGATTTCAAAATGCGGATACGCACTCTCACTCTCTTTAGCCTTAGTCGGGAAGAGCCCAATAGACGAATGCCTAATCATTTATTTAATAACGTAAGCTCGCAAGCGGGCATCACTGCCACCATGTTCGCGCGGAGTATTTCCCCGGGTGGCTTCAAGGACACGTGCCTCTGCTGACGCATGCGGATTGTAGCCAACAAGCGTGCCCTTGAACGCAACGCCTACAATGAGGCAGTATGTAGAAACCGATGCCGGCTGCTTCAAATAAGAACTTCGCAAACAAGTTGGTCAAAGCGTATATAACGCCTGCACCGCTTGGAAAAACCGATACATAACCGGCCGGGTAACCGCTGGTATATATATTATAGTGATGGAGTGCGAACCACGGAATGGGAAGCACAGTGGATCATCGCAGATAATTCGGTAGCGTGATGAAACTGTAGGAAATTTGCAGGCATTAAAAGAGAATCAAGTCACGCAGGACAGGGGCAGTTTCAGGTAGTTTTCAGGGGCCATCGTCTTGCGTGGATAAAAGGGAACAGACTTTCTGTGTTCACTTTTCTGTGTTGAACGCACAAAGTGTGTTCACACAACACAGTGTCTGTGTTGGGGGACAATGTCCGAAGTATACACATGCACGCAATAAGGAAGGCAGTCGCTGCCTTGAAGATAAGACCGCTTGTCTAACCGTTGGCTCCAAGCAACGCCTCCTGTTCGAGGATTTTTCGTCTCTCCGCACAGTATAGCATAGGTGTGCATTTTGATATCGGCTGATTGAGAACGTCATTTCAGGTTCTGTCATTTCATTAGAAGTGAAATACACTCTCCAAGACACCATCTATACGTGGTGTCGCTGTTTCACTCAGCTGCCACAAAGCTTTGGAGGGTTGTAAGAATTCTGAATAGTCAAATGAGTTTCTAACAAATATGACTCGATAGATTTGCGACTCTCTAAGTTTATCGTTTTTGAACGAGGCATCGCGTTACTAGCGCAACAATTCACACTATTAAAAACTTTTGGGGTCTTACGGGCCAAAACCACAATGGTGCATGCCGTAGTGGAGGGCTTCGCATCAATTTCGACCATCTGGGGTTCTATAAAGTGCACGTAAATCTAAGGACTCGGGTGTTTGCATTTCGCCACCACCCAAATGCGGCCTCCGACTCCGGGTATCGAACCCGCGTCCTCGAGCAGCAATTCACATTGTCTGCGCGCGTATACGCAGGTGTTTTCCCGCCTTCTGCGTTCATAAAAGAGAAAAGAAAAGTTTTATGAGGAAGCCAATAAAAGCAAATATACATCATAGTCAACAAAGCTGTAAAGAGTACGAAGATTTGTCTGATTCGTGTACTATATACCCATAATTCTCGCGGTATCTCGAAGGATCGCGGCGCCGGAGTTCACTTTGGTAACTTTAGTAGGAAAGCACCAATGTGAACAGCAAGGCTGTAGCAGTTCGAGTCGAGCAGACCGATTTTTCATATTGGGTAGCGTATCTTTCTAGGTTATCTCACGAACGCGAACTCTTTCAACACTCGTTTTGTCGGAGGTTTTACGAAGATGCCGTTTGCCAAACACACTGTTGACTGCAACAAGGACGCATGCGCGCTCCGTGAAACCGCTTTAGTTTTTGCACCTTCTTATCCTTTCACAGTGAGGCAAGATTAAGGGGTCATTGATGGAAGCGGCGTCATTTTTATCATAGTCCCTTTACTTCCCTGGGTCCTTTCCTCTGTTCATGTAGAGTAGGCCGACCTCTCAGCCACTCTGTAAACAAGTTGACCACCAACCCATCCATCTATTCACTCACCCAGCAACCCACTTTTGTATCCATCCATCCATCCATCCATCCATCCATCCATCCATCCATCCATCCATCCATCCATCCATCCATCCATCCATCCATCCATCCATCTATCCATCCATCCATCCATCCATCCATCCTTCTAATCCAATCCATTCTAACTTAATCTAACTTCATTTGCGCAGTACACCGATGTGTAAAAAAATTGAAATTTTACTATTGGGCTTAACTCCTCGAAAATGCCAACTTCATGATTGTCAGGTGCGTCATAACAATACGCATTCCCAGAATTTGGGGACATCTGTACGTGGCGCCATCTTTAGGCGGCACTAGAAACCCCGCGGTTTCTTGTGCGACACTGTAATTTTACCACAATGTTCAAATAAGACTCTGCTGTATAGAATCGAGAGTCCTGTTTGGTAATTAGCTTTTAGATGATTTTTTTCGCCTATTTCCTATTCAGTTACGGTAGGCCACCGCATTCCCCGACGGGAGATGGCGCTACGTGCAGATGTCCCTAAATCCTAATCATGACTTCACTGTTAGCATGTTACGGTGCTTGGCTGCTTACCCGAAGGTCGCGGTTCGATCCCCGACGCGGCGGTCGCATTTTGACGGAGGCGAAAATGCTAGACGCCCGTGTACTTAGATTTAAGTGCACGTTAAAGAACCCCAGGTGGTCGAAATTTCTGGAGTCCTCCACTACAGCATGCCTCACAATCATATCGTGGTTCTGACATAAAATCCCACAAATTAATAATTAATACACATTGTTAACATCGACCACAATTCGATTGTCGGGCGTGCACCCGATGCACCGCCATTTTTTTACTACAAAATTCTATGAGGATCCGTCCACCAAATCGAGACATATATGCGTATGGTGCTGAGGACCGCATCACTGCAGGGCACATCTCTATACCTCGACCGGTATGTAAATGCAACAACGAATGGGAAACGAGACAGGGTTCCGGATTTCTTGACCACTTGGCGGGTTTTTTCCTCGCAGGCCACACTCGTCCTGACCCGCACGCGTGCGCCGTTTTTGACCTCACGCGCTATTATACTAACGGGTTACGCGCACGCGTATATATTACGCGCTATATATTGGCGGGTGTGCCGCACGCATTAGCGGCTGCTCCCGATAAGCGGGACGCATTCATTATCAGTCGTAAAAACCCGGCCTTCGGCCATCAACGGCATACACTTTCCGCGAGGCGTCGTCTCATAACGCCCGCCGCTTACAATACAGGCTCCGATATATAAGTGAGCGTTCGCGAAGGACGAAGCAAGGAGCTCGGGATCACGTCGACGTGGCTATCGCGAGTCGTTATCGGGGATATGTTAAACTACGGCCGCCTATATACGCTTCAGTTGGCAATTGGTGGAAAAACGTGCAGTCGAGACCGCAGTCGCCTCCGAAGAGCTTCCCGGTAGTGATCGGCTTGAACACGTTATAGGGGGTGTAGTAAATCGTGCGCCGGTTTAAACTCAAACGGCGGAGGCGAACGAAAATGAATACCTTTCCGCGTTTGCAAAATCGTGTGCAGTCGGTGGCGTTATCTGTAAGCTCAGACGTGGGAGGCTTTGGAGAGTATATGGAATCGAGCGTTTCTGGGTCAGTCAGATGTAAGATCGTGATGAAATCACAGCGCAGACGTAATGGACGAAAAAGAATGAAGTACAAATGCATTCGCAAGGACCATGCTTTGAGAAGAGAGGGAAAAATGGTGATTTGCTCAAAATGCAGCAAATCTTCAGATGCAAGAGGATACCCAAATGTAACCCTCCACGATTTGTTAACGGGGAGCGGTGGTCGTGTACCAACCTACCGTACTTTTTCGCATACTACCATTAGTGGGTAGCACTGCCTAACTAATATTCCCGGGTAGTGGTGGGTAAATGATTGCAAGCGCTGGCCATCGTTGGCTAACGTTGACTAATTAATGTACGCTATTCTCCACGACAGACAAGGAGAACTGGATTAGGGATCTGTTTATTGCCTTGCTTTGCTTGTTTGTCTGCATTGTTCAGGGCCAAATTGCTGAAGATTCATCCGCTTTTGCTTCGATGGGGGGCCGCTTCCTTTTACAGAGAAGTGGTCTCATACGCCTAACATGTGCAGTAGTAGTAGTAGTAGTAGCAGTAGTAGTAGCAGCAGCAGTAGTAGTAGTAGTAGTAGTAGTAGTAGTAGTAGTAGTAGTGGTAGTAAAGAGCCTGCTGAAGCTGCATTGGCTGAGCCGGCAGGTCACGTGATCTCGCTTTGACCCATCAGGTGTAAGCGCATTTCAAACCTAGTGGCGGATTCACTATATGCGTGATCTCACTAGCCAATCACATAGACTCGCGCGCTTTTCTAACCACACATGATGTCGTTAGCCAATCGTATAGACTTGCGCGTAAGACTTCGCCTGATTCGAGATGTGTAGACCTCGTGTACGTAGTCCACACCACCGAGGAGCATGCTGATTACACTCGGTGTAATTAACACTCGGTCGGTATAACTGAGACAGCTTCGATTTCCGACCACCTTCGTGGAGTGTATGGGCCGATGATATTTCCCACAAATTTTAAGCTGGAAGTCCCGCGCTTGTGCTGCTTACAGACAAGGAAAGCTAAGGCTGGCGCGCGCGAAGCGAACGCCAGACACTTCCTAGCGGGCAGATCCGAATGTTGAAGGTCGCCGGCTCGACAGTTGCAACAACCACAAGCTGCTGCGCACTCCCTTTAGGTGGAGCCCGTGCCGCCGGTGGTGACGTGCGCACGTTGTCAAACGTGAACTCGTCATCTCGCAAGCTGCACCATCTCTTCATGTTGCGCAATGCTATACAACCGCCTTGAAAATGTGAAACACCGAAACGAGCCTGTGAAACTGCATATTTCAAGGGACGAAAAATGCTTGAACCGGGGGTGTCGCTTCAAAGCAGTTGCTGCTTTGAAGAAAACAAGACCACTTGTCGAAGCGCTGGCTCTGGCTACACCTCTTGTTTAAGCATTTTTCACCTCTTCAAGCTACCGTCTTCTCCTTAACTACTGCCTTGTTTGCATATTCAAGGAAAATTTACAGTTGAGGCAAGCGCCGAGCTGTAGCAGAGCTAAATCGCTATTTAAAACGGAACACGAGAGCAACATTGCTGTTATAAGAGTGGATAGCCAATGTTGGTCAACCGTGACCGAAATTTGACGAACACTTACCATCATTAGCGAACAGGGGAGACAACCCTGCCGAACAGATAGCCATCATGTCAAACAGTATTTGCAGTGTGTTAGTAAAATACGGTCGGAGCACCCCGTCAGAAATCGCCTTGGTCATCTTGGCCAATACCGCACCCCATTACAACAGAAGCGAGTAGAAGTGGCCTAAGAAGATGGTGCCTTCAATATGACAAGCACTCCTTCATAGGAGTCATGCAGAACCCGACCAATACGTTTCCGGGGCAGCTCGACCGTCTTCGTCCGTACTCCCGGGCGACTCCATCTCGTCTTGTTACGAGAGCATTAAAAGGCACCCAGTCGTGCGAGCAAGCAAGACACCGTGCCGTCATTTCTCCATGCTGCTACCCTCTCGATCGACTGGATGACGTCACCGACGAACTAGGGCAGACGTGAGTGCATGCGCCGACGCTCGTTATCGCCAGACTGGCAGAAAATTTCCGTATACCGGACACATAGGAAGGAACGTGCCGCGCAGTAGATCGGACTTCCAGGAGATCGCTGTAGAGATAAGATGGCCGCGCCAGGAGCGAAATTCAAGGACACCACGTGCTGCCCGGCGAGAGAGACGTGGGGAGTCGGGGGCGTGGACGCGTAAGCCTAACCGTCGGAGGATTACAGTACGTAAGGGACGCTCATTACGCGCGGACGTGTGACCTCTTTTTTTTTTTTTTTTTCGTTTGCAAAATGATGACGCTTGACGTCTCCTGTGCTCAAGCACCGATCGTGCTGCTGAGAGAGTAGAAGTGGTAGAAAGTGCTCGCAAGAGGAGGGCACGATTGGCGAATATCACGGAAGCGAAAAATCACGAAGAAGCGATCATCACTCGCGCAGTTCGGCGAAGGGAAGCAATTATTGCCAGCGAAAGCTAAAGTGTAGCTATGAAAGCGAAGGCACAGAGATTTGGAGCGGCGATGAAACGTTCTCAGACTGTGTGTAACAATCTTTGTTGTGGTGTTTGTTTCTTTTGTTTGTTTCCTCATGTTAATTCGCTGCGTATGTAAGGTCGAAAACAATTGGAAAGCGTTATGCAACAAGTTAGTAATAAATGATGCGAAGGAGTTCAGCGTCCGCCCTCGATGTTGCTCTGAGAATTATCAGTGACGGACTGGAGGTAACAGACGGGCACTGATTTTCTCGCGGTGGAGGCGGGAGAGGAAAGAAAATCGTAGTGCGCTGAGAAATTATGCATTCATGCACTATAAAATTATGAGCAAACAAATATTTCGGAACAACAATATTTGGGTAAAGTGTTTTGTTACAGGGAAAGAGAGAGAAAGGCTTTGTTACATGCTGGAGTAATTTGCCATGTCATGCTACTTAATATCGGTATGACGAAATGCATGAAATAATATGCACAGTGCGCGAAACATACAGAACATGCAGAAAGCGCACCGCAACATTCGACGAAAGCGTTTCAATTAGAGAAGTGTCTGAGACAGAAAGTGCAACACTGCCTTTATTAAATGTGTATAGGGAGAGGTTGGTGCCGATGTGTGGCGCCGGCTACTCCTCTTGCACAATAGTTGTCGTCGCAAAGTAGTGAACAAGCACAAAACTACACGAATAGGCACACAGAAGCACACTCATGCCCTTAGTCCCAGTTTTTCAGTGCAAGAAAATGTCCATTCAACAGAAAAGTTCACAAAACACAAATATTCACGCAAACGAAATGTCCACACATAACATAAAAGTTCGCCAAGATGTTGTCACAGCCGTTCATTATAGGCACTCGCAAGTTGTCTCTTAAGTGCCGCAGTCTATAGCTGCAACAGTTGTGTTTGCACAAACAAATTCTGCACAAATACGAAAACGCAGGAAAGATGTAGCAAGTAATGCCGGTTGGTAGTAACAAGGGGAACAGTATTTTTTATCGGATTTAGTATCCTTGCGATATTTCTGATTCCTCCAAAAATTGAACTAAAGAGCGCGCAGCAATGTTTTGAAAATTTTCTGTTGGCCATATGGGCCCTAAATGTTTGCTATTGATAGAGGCCGTCTATCAAAACCATGTAGTTTTTTGCCTAACCACGAGATACACACGGAGCGTTACTTCATTAGCCAAAAGACCTGTCTTAGCTCGAGAGATGACTCACTGGGGTGAATGTTCAGAGTGGACTGTCCTTTCTAGGTTAGAAATGCCTGCAAGGACTGATTAAGTATGTGTCCTCCCGTGCTTGCACGCAGGGCACCGTGGCGAGCTTATTGGTTTGATTTGAAATGGATGTGCTCAATGTCCGCGAGATTTAGAACAATGAGAGGCATAGCGGGGGTAGTGTTTTCTTGGTCCATGCTACTGTTCCGAGATTGGTTCAAGAAACGTTGGTTCTGATTTAGTCAATGTTCGATGCTGCACGCGCGACGCAACAAAAGACACATGGTGCGTCCGTCACCCTTGGTGAAATGCGTCATAGTAGATCTGTGAAGTTTGATGCGCCACAAACATGCAGCGTAGTCTGAAGATGTTGCCTGCTACTCCGCATTGAGAAGGCAACCACTGTGGAGCAATGGTGTGCTGCGTACCGCAGGTTATAGATATTTAAGCAATTGGTGTAGCGAGTGTGTATGTACTACCTCATAGGTGTATGTCGACTCTACGAACTATAGCAGAATGCACGCAATGAACTGCGTGTAAAGTAAGTCCGAACGCATTTCAAGCTTTCCCTTAATGACCATACTACCAACATTCAGAACTGTTAAGGGTAATAAGTTCGACTATAGTTGGTTGCTGTTAGGATTCGCGTCAGCATTTGTCTATTTTGATCGTTGTGTTTTTTATTCCCATCGTCGGCTCACAAGGCCCTTAAAGCACTTTCGTGCATTTTGAGGGCTACGGGCTCGTGTGAGCGCCTTTGACTATAGTCTATAGTGCCACCCCACAAACGCGTCAGCGCAATTATTGATCATTTCATTCTTTCCATTCCCTCCTCTCTCTCTTTCCACTTTCCCTTCCCGCTCCACCAGCGTAGGGTAGCCAACCGGACATATGCCTGGTTAACCTCCCTGCCTTCTCCCTCTTGTTTCCTTCCTCCTTTATTGAGCTAGCCAGCATGAATATCCAGTTTACTAAGGCTCAACCAACCAACCAACGTTCAGAAATGTGAACAAATTGGTGGCTACTGTCGGATACAATATAGCCTAGTGTTGGATAGTTTTTTCCTGTTTCCCCGCCTGATACCGTTTATAGCCGCATTTTGAACATCGGCATGGTCCTTCTCCCTTCTTCGCACACAATTTACCGTCCACGTTCTCTCCCGCAGCGCCTCCGAGCAGCAACAGCCTGACCCGGTGCTACGGCAAGTACGGCTGCTTCTCGGTGGGCGAACCCTTCCTGTCCATCCAGAGGCCGCTCAACCTGTTCCCACTGCCGCCGGAGTCGCTGAACGTGCAGTTCTTCCTGCGCACGCGCCGTAACAACGAGTACTACCAGCGCCTCAAGTCGGGAGACGCCGACAGCTTCGCCGACTCGAAGTTCGACAGCACGCGGCCCACCATGTTCATCATTCACGGATACCTGGAGCACGGATACCTCAGGTGGATACTGGTGAGTTCGGGAGAAGGGAGGACCAGTCACGGTGGTATAGTGGTTAGGGTGCTCGACTGCCGACCTGAAGGTGGCGGGATCAATTCCCGGCCGCATTTTCGATGGAAGCGAAAATGATTGAGGCCCGTGTACTTAGATTTCGGTGCACGTTAAAGATCCCTAGGTGGTCGAAATTTCCGGAGCCCTCCACTACGGTGTCCCTCATAATCATATCGTGGTTCTGGGACGTTAAACCCCAACAATTATTATTGTAGGAGAAGGGAGGGCCGCTTGCTTGCCGTGCGTTTTCAGCAAAGTGAACTGTTAATATTCGTAATCATGAGCCTATGTTATGTTCACAACAGAACGAAGGCCCTTCCCAATGATCTACAATTTTCTGTATCTCGTGCTAGCTGATTACACTTTTTTAAGGCGGAAGCCTTAGATGACTCATCAAACGCGAAAGTTAAGTGACCGTCGGCGTCAACACGAGTGACGCAAAAATCATAATCACGTGATGACGTCATGATATGATACCGTCGCTTGGTCAATGGTGGGCCGATCCCGGAGGCCGTGCAAAACCAGGTTGGGTGCAGAAAGCTTTCGGGGGAGGGGGGGATCAATACAGTTGACTTAGAAGAAAAAGAAGAAGATGGCTTTCGTCTTTGGCAAAGCGGAAGGGTCCGCGAGACTTTTCCCGGCGAACGCCCTGATTTCGTCGCTCCGTTGAATTCACTGCCGTCCTCGGCTGCGTTTTAGGGGCGAAGCTCCTCAAGGCGGCACCCGTTCGTCCCTCGTAATCGTTCTCGTAGTAGTAGTAGTAGTAGTCGTAGTCCGTAACAAGTCTTACGCTTTGACCTCCAAGGTGGTGCCGGTGGGAGATTTTACCTGTGCGTTGTTGAACAATAAAAAATTCGCAGCGTGCGTGTTAACTAAAAGCCGAATTCTTCTGTCTCTCATTCCCCATTAGCAGCCATTGGCATGTTCCAGTAGGAAACGTTAGGAGAAGTAGAAGTGTAAGTGTTAGCTAAAAGCCGACTTCTCCTCTCTCTCATTCCCATTAGCAGCCATTGTTTACCTCCAAGGTAGTGCCTGGTGAGATTTCTTCTGTGCGTGATTAAACAATAAAATTTTTGTTCAAAACGCCGTTGATTGATGAAATAAACCAACGAAAGACGCCAGATGTTTTGTAAAAGCAAAACGAAAGAACGCCAGATGTTTCTAAAGCAAAACGAAAAGACGCCAGCTGCTTAACGAAAGACGCCAGATTTTTCTAAAGCAATGGTTTTCTAAACAATGAAAATTCACAGCGTACATGTAAAATTAAAGTGAGCTGCAAGTCGTCATAACTCATCGAACCTTTAGTATAAACGCGCCCGATCTCACGTCGGTGATGATGTACTGGGTGATGATTCACGGAAGATTCACGGTTTACCGATGAACCTCCGCAGCTTCGCCCACTCATCATCATTCACTCCGTGGATATGCTGTGATTTTTTTCATCCTTTGGTATCTCTTTCGCGGCTCTAATTGACCGCCGGCTGTCTGTCCCACGTATTAGGTAGCCGGCCGAGCTACACTTCTTTCGTTTAATGCTAGCAAGAATAGCGGCTACCACGGTTTGTTCTTTTATGCATTATGCTGAATTCCGATCTCTTAGTTTTAAGCCGATAACTATCCATTCCAATAACGCTGCGTAGTCCCACATGAAGTATTGCCGTAGACAATTAGAAATACAGCGTTGAGATTACTCAGCCCGGGAACAAGAACAGTGGGCCGCAGCATCAACGAAACCGCAGTTCGCACGTCAACATCGCCCTTTATTTCATGTTGAGCAAACATTCTGAAGCTGCTGTCTGTTGGTGCAGAGGCTCAGATGACCACCTCCATCATTAAATGGTTGGTGTAGATAATTACAAATAGAGCGCTGAGATGACTGAGCCTATGAACTCTTGTTCATAGGCTCCACCACTTTTTCTTCCAGTATGTAACAAAGAAAGAATCTGTAGCAACAGCTTAGTGCCGCCATTCACTGAGGCATATAGTGTGACCCCGCATACTCGGCAAGCCGCTGCAGTAATTATCGGTGAAGACAACAGGAAATAGAGCGTTGAGATGACTCAGCCGATCGACCTTACACCACACAAAATACAAGCTCCAAATACGCCTCATTGCTAAGTGTGCGGCTCTACACCGACTCTACACCACCCATACTGGCACTGCCCGAGAGCCAACACACCACAAAGCCGTTCACTTTATTCTAACATACCTACATGGGAGGCCTTTGGTTTAGAACCTAGGCAAAACAAGCTCGTCGTGGACAATTCTGCTTCATCAAATACTCACCATCACGAGGGAGTTCACTGAGGCCTCGCACTAGAGCGTGGACCCGGACATGGGCTTTGAAAAATAAATCTTTTCGCTCTCTCTCTTACGCTACACGCAAAGCAGTATTTGTTCCAGGCACATCCTTCAATATAATGAAAAAAATTGCGCAGCTTTAATTGAGTCGCGCACGGCCGGGGCACAGAAGAGCTGGTCGGCACTCGGCTGGTCCTGGCTTGACTATAGGCACAAGTGCATTCACATGCCGATGCACGAAGTGTTCACATGATCGAGCTGTAAATCACGAGTATCGGCTAGGTATTGATCGAGTTCGATTGCGTATCGCTTGGCAGTCACAGCACCAAGTAGCTTAATTAATGAAAATCTATTTTTTGTCTTTGTTTCTTTACATTTCTTTCGTTCTCTCCCTATCTATTTTTGTGTCCTTCCTCTTCGTTCGTTCTAGTTTATTATATTTATTCCCCCCCTCTCTCTATTTCTCGCGTCCTCTTTCTTTCTATCTCTTTCACTGTTTTTCTCTCTTTCTCCCTTTCTCTTTGTCTTGACCTGTATTATATGTCTTTTTTTGTGCCTTTTTCTCTCTATCTCTTTCTCTGTCTGTCTATCTCTTTCCCTCTCTGTCTATCTTTTTTCTATTTCTTCCCTATCTTTCTTTCTACCTATTTCTTTCTCTCTCTGTGCACTCGTTTTCTCGCCCATCCGAGTTATTGCATTCCACGCCTAACATATCGGCGCAGCGGGAGAGCGCGCGCCGGGAGCACGTGTTCGGGGAGCGAAGCAGAACATGAAAAAAAAAAAAATGGCCGCGTATCTGCGTGCTTCGCTGCAAATGTCGTGTAAAGACGATAGAAGAGGCGCTGTGTGAGATATGGACGCCATCTGGCAATACGTCGGGAAACATGAGTGCTGTGTTGCGGGCTGGTAGTCCCGGCGCAGCAGCAGGCGAAGACCGGCGGTGACCAACGCGATCGTCGGGGACGCCAGCCAGCCCGAACACACGGTTTGGCGCGAAGCGCTGAAGCAGAAGAAACGTCCGCACTCAACGAGTACTCTCCACACACTCTTTTATTTGCACGTGGCCTGGGTAAAACAGGAATGCCAGAGCGGCGCCCCATGGCATTCGTACAGTGCAATACAGAACCGAAACCGAAACACAACAATGAGCTCGTGCATAGGGCACGGAGGAAGGCAAGTTTCAGCGCAGCTTAAGAAACTAGGGTCTTTAGAATTACGTATGTATGCATTTTCTAATAAAGGAACACACCACCTAATACTTACCTAGTGATGTTGCGCCTCAGATATGCGTAATGTTTGCTTTTTGATCGACAACGTACACAAGTATGAACCTAGTCAGCCGTTCAAGGTGGCTGGCCCTTGGGCAAGTGGTTCAACTTTGGCCGAGTGGCTGAATCGAGTGACGTGCCGACAAACAGAAAGACAGACAGACAGACAGACAGACAGACAGACAGACCAAAATTTCTCCGTTTAAGTATCCCAAGAAAGACTATCGTCGTTAAAAATGACGAAGGCGCGCGCAACAGCGTGGTGACGATTGTTGTCTACATCGCGAAACGGACAAATGGCGGCCTTAACGGCTCTGCTGTAAAAAAACTATATTTTCCAGAAAAACCTCCGGACACAAATATTCCTTGGCTATTGCGTGTGCTGTGCAATAATAGCTTTAAAGGTATGGTCAACCAACAACGCTTGTTGTCCACATCCGAAAAAAAATCTCGTCTGCAAAGAAAACCCGAGAAAAATTAGGCGGGTTCCAATGCATAAACCAGGTCATATGATGCGGTCGCAAAACATATGAGCCACACGCTGGTGCGTACTTCGTTCGGCTCCATCAGCAGTAATCCTCCGTACCCTGTATGCAATTATGTTTTGTCTTTCTCGTGAACGTATTTATAGCAAGAAAACGTCATGTTCAATTGTTATTGATGTTAACCGTTTGTGATACAATAAATTTTTCTAAACACTTCTGCTTCAGGACAGTTGATCCCGGGACAGCTTACTGCTCTCCCATGGTCGAGTACATTGTACCCTAAATCGTCCAGCATTTCTTGTAAACCTCTATGTGCTGAGCTGAATGTATATTATGGCGAAAGCCTCTAGTGTCTCATACTCGCGGCGTCCGTCCGTCCGTGCCCTGGTACGGTGCCAGCTGTGGCCTCCCCCCCCCCCCCCGCCCACACTCTCTAAGCAATCACGTGATGGCACAGCGGCGCATAGCAACAATCGCGCGTTGCTCCTGCCAACGCGCGTTGCGCAATGCGGCGGCGGTGTCCAGCGGCGGCATCCGTCCGTGCCCCTCACACTTTCTCAGCAATCACGTGATGACACAGCGGCGCGCGTGGCAACGCTCCTTCGTCAGACGTCTCGTTGCAGTAGTCGATTTAGTCGGATGGCTCCCAAGCAGCCCGGTGATGATTCCACGGTAAGCGGTTCGGAGAAGCCTCCAAGAATGCGGAGAGAATGTGAAATTTTTGTCGAAAGGTTTTTCGTCCGGGTGTTAGCATTCGGTTTGCTACCCAGCACTGGGGTTGGGAAATAGGGGCAAGAAAGAAGCTGAAGAGAGAGAGAAAAGAGAAACGAAAAAAAGCGCATAAACACAGGGTAAAAAGAAAAGAACACGCACAGGAAGGGCGTTCTTGTTACAGTCGTTCAGAAAGGCCTGTCGATCGCAAGAAGCGCGGCAGCGCTTGCAGGGCCTTTTCCTGCGACGTTGCATCCTGTAGATGGCGTAAAATCAGTTCTTCCGACAAAGATCGGTCATCCAACTTGTTGGGCGCGTTGCAAAGGGATAGTCGCTGTGCTCTGTACTGTGGGAAGCCGCAAACGATATGTCCAATTGTTTTTTCATTGCCGGAGTGGTCACAGGCTGCGGTGTCGGCCATCCCATGGCGGAACGCATAGGCGTTCATAAACGCAACGCCCAACCGTAGCTTACACAAGAGGGTAGCATCTACAAGGCGAAGCCTCGATGCGGCTTGAAGACTTAAGGTTGGGTCAAATGAGTTCGATCGGGCATGCTTGAAGTGCGGCTCATTCCATTGTGACGTGGTGCGTTGGCGAGCAAGCAAGCGCAGTTTACGCGCAGAGTCGGTCCGCGAAAGTGGTAGGCGTAAGTTCGTGGTCTTCTGTATGGGCTGAGCGGGAAGCTTGATCGGCCTGTTCATTGCCGATGATACCGCAGCGATTTGATGTGCTTTCTCAGTCAGGTGGTGTATTACCTCTGCACTCTCCAGTACCAGCTCTTCGCGCAATCCGCGGCGTAAGACTGATAGTATGGATTGCAGTGCCGCCTTAGAGTCGCTGAAAATAGGAAGTGGACGAAGTACACGTGCGGCTGGTGCTCTGACTTCTTTTTTCGGACGAAATCTTATGGACCTCACGTGATTTTAACAAAGACATCTAACTCTTTCGCCTTAAATTCTCGGCTCACTTCCAAAAATATTCATGATACCGAAATAGGCATAGAGTTAGCATAAACACCTCCCTCGTTGCAAGCAGAGCTATATTTGTGCCCCGGTACATTATACAATAAACGAAAAAATAAACAAATGGCCATTTTTGGACCCAGTCGTGATGTGGAAGGGAAAAAAAGAAAACACCGGGATCACTTTGCATCAGACGCCCCCGGCTGGCTGGAGACGCAGGGGTAACTCCACGCGCCACAGTTTTAAAAGAAAAAGAAATATCTAAGAGAGTCTGATTCTCCGTTGTCGACACTTGCAGACGCAGCGCTCCTAATTTTTTTTTTCATTTCGAATACTGCCCTTGAGACGCGCATGACGAAGTGGCCATTTTCTGTACCCACTCGAGATGTGGAAGGAAAAAAAAAAGACAAAGAACACCGGGCACACCTTGCATCAGACGCCCCCTGTGGTAGGAGACGCAGGGGGTCATTCCACGCGCCTCTGTTTAAAAAAAAAAATTGGCCGCGTATCTGCGTGCTTCGCTGCAAACGTCGTCTAAAGACGATAGAAGAGGCGCTGCGTGAGATATGAACGCCATCTGGCAATACGTCGGGAAACGTGAATGCTGTGTTGCGGGCTGGTAGTCCCGGCGCAGCAGCAGGCAAGACAAGCGGTGACCAACGCGACCGGCGGGGACGCCAGCCAGCCCGAACACGCGGTTTGGCGCGAAGCGCCGAAGCAGAAGAAACGTCCGCACTCAACGAGTACTCTCCACACACTCTTTTATTTACACATCGCCTGCGTAAAGCAGGAATGCCAAAGCGCCGCCCCATGGCATTCACACAGTGCAATACAGAACCGAAACCGAAACACAACAATGAGCTCGTGCAGAGGGCACGGAGGAAGGCAAGTATCAGCGCAGTCGCATTTTCAGCGCAGCTTAAGAAACTAGGGTCTTTAGAATTACGTATGTATGCATTTTCTATTAAAGGAACACACTACCTAATACTTACCTAGTGATGTTGCGCCTCAGATATGTGTAATGTTTGCTTTTGATCAACCATGTACACAAGTATGAACCTAGTGAGCCGTTCACGATGGCTGGCCCTTGTGCAAGTGGTTCAACTTTGGCCGATTGGCTGAAACGAGGGACGTGCCGACAAACAGAAAGGCAGACAGACAGACGGACAGAAAGACAGACCAAAATTTCTGCGTTTAAGTTCCCCAAGAAAGACTATCGTCTTTAAAAGAAGAAACATCTAAGGGCGTCTATATTCTAAATTTCCCCACTTATATTAACCCGCCGGTTTCATGGCCAATCGCCCGTAGTGGGTAAGAGCCAAGATTTAAGGGTCAAGAAAGCAAGCAAGCAAGCAAGCGTCTGATTCTCCATTGTCGACACTTGCAGCGTGTTGCTCAAGCGCGCAGGCGCAACAACTGTGACACTTCACGCTTGCCCTGTGTATGCATGTGCGTTCATTTAGGACGTCCTTCTTTGTGCTTCAGCGGTAGGCTGCCAGTATCGAGCTGCTTCTGGTTCTTCGTGTGACATTTCAATTTCTCGCTATCTCATTCATTGCTTCGCCCTTGCGGCGAAACTGTGACGTTTTACGTGCGGAAGCATTTTCACGCTCATAACCAACGAGGAATAAAGCCCGTCCGTAATGCAAGACGAATCGCTGTACAGAAACTAATATGATTGTAATTACCGTCATGCTATATTTCGTCCACTGTAGGACGAAGGCCTCTCCAAATAATCTTCAATCCACCGTGTCCTGCGCGAGCTCATTCTATTTTGTGCCTGCAAATTTGTTAAATTCCCTCGCTCCACTTAGTAAGGCGGGGCAAAACGCGACAAAAATGTGAAAATAGTGAATATCTTTTTTTATTTCATTCGTTACCATAAAATGTCAACACAGGAACTTTCTGTTGGGTACAAGGTATGTGCTACATAAATATGGCCAAGCTGCGACGGTTCAAAATATTATTTAAAATAGAAACAAAAAATGCACCACATGTCTCATTTTGCCCCAACCTGCGGGGCAAAACAATACGCTCAGGGCTGGGCAAAGATACTTTGAAATTGTATCGCGATACGATACAAGATACTCAAGCAAGAAGTATTGGAGATACAGATACAAGATACTGCCGCAATAATTGCATCCGATACGATACTTGGCAATTGTATCTTAAGATACTTCAATACATTCTCAAATATGTTGTTATAGATCCATACAATGTAGCAGCAAACGCCTATACACGAAAATGTCTCCTTGAAAATTTCTTAACTGTGGCCTATTTTGTTTCACTTGAATGAAATGTCTGTTAGTATCTCAAAAGTTTTGCCCTTCTTGCTCAAAAGTGAATTAGTTTTCTTCCAAAACAACTTATTGGGGCTTGTTTTAGCTTCTTTACAGGACAACTCTTCATACACTTCGCTGACAGCGGTTCTTGCTTGTCATTTTTGCAATTCATGGGAGTCACTGCTCAGCTTGCCGACCAGCTGGCGGGTTTCCGTATAATCACAATAACGTCAATAGGAAGCCTTCGCACGACGGCGCAAATACCGGTGTGGAATTTTAGCTTGTCCGTAAAAGACAGTTTGCACAATACCGCATATCGGGACAGGTGTACAGCACCAACAACGCAGGTAGCGACTTCTTTTTTTTGGGGAGGGGGGCCGGGGGACGCATGGTGTTTACGGGGCTTGCGACCGTTCGCTAGCGGCCCGGCCGGCACACATGACCGTCTCTGTCCCATTCGTTTTTATTTTCTAGATAAGTATGTTCGTCAGCTACACAGACATGACTGGTCTCAAGCATTTCTTTCGTGAGGAACATGTGGTCACCATGTGCTGAAAGATAACCGTGGAACAAAAACTCTATATTTCAATCCGCGTCCAGATTTCACTCGTTATGTACATCGGTATCGACGGTTTCTCGAATCCTGACTCCAAATCCAATTCAGAAATCACCTATATATGAGATAAGGGAAAGGCTTCCTTTCAAATGGCAACGTCATTTTGTTCAGACTCTCTCCGACCCCACCATTTTCACTGTCTCGGCCCTTGGAGCTAAATTTCGCGACTGCGGCCCGCCGGCTATAAGCTGAGTTTGAGACCCCTGGTGTGTACGTATATGACGTAAAACTGCAATGAATTTCCATGTTCTACTTAGCTGCTGGCGTAAGGGATTCTTTGTTGATATACCCACTAACGTGCAATCTTTTAGCAATTTTTCTTCAACGAGAGAACATGTTCAACACAGAAATGTCTCAGACGTATTGTATAGTCGCACAAAGCGTCGCAGGACACCCCTGCTATTCGCGCTATTGCCGCTTATAGCTCCCATTACGTGGCGATTAGTAATAAGAAAAATATTTAAGAAGGCCTAAAACATGAAAACAAATATAAGTAAAATAGAGAGGTGGTTGTGTATCAAACATTCACATTGAATGAGTACAGAAACACGATACAGACGGCGCACTTAACAGCTATGAGCATGAAGTATCGTCAACTTACCTGTTGAGACAATAGAAAATTCAGTGCTTATGGAAAATTGCCTGAAACGGCTCGCTGGGACGCTCATGAGTAAACGCAGCATTCAGTAAAACAACATTTCTCGAATCCCCTTCCTTACATCTTTAAGATGGCTGCTAATACTTTCCGTTATTATAATGCAAACTCAATTTCGCTATCTTCTTAAGTGGTAAGCAGAAGATTTTGTTCTCTATACTCAAGGCACGCCCACATAATAATATATTTGTTTTCAAAAATCGCCTTGGCAACGTGTGAATGTGTAAACAGTAGTAGAAATAAAGCAGATAGTTAGAAGAATAAAGCAGCAATATTTTTTCTTGGGGGGGGGGAGCGCGTTACAAAAGACATACTGCAGTGACCAGACCGGAAAAACAGTGCAGAGACGTGGTAATGTATGTGATGCAAAATGACAGCAAAGAAAGCACTTGTGCTAATAATCAAATTATGATTTCATAAATTCTTTGAATAAATGTAGATGGAAGTGAAAAATACAGTTCGCCAAGATAGTTTCTGTTAGGTAAACGCTTGCTCTATTAGATCTAGCATCAGTACCAGTGGTGCTAAAGTTGTTAGAATCTTATTTGCATATAAGTTAATTCATTGCATGCAAGTCAAACTTACATCCACGAGATCCTTCAAATCGCTGATGTCTATAATCCACACCGTAAACCACTTTCCACCCTTAAGGGGGTTTCAACCAAGCAAAGCACCCTTTGCCCAAGCAAAATTTGTGAAAATTAGGGTGTAAGGGTGTTTTCCTTCTCCAAAATAGCCTTTAAGGGGTGACGCTCTAACTAAACACCCTTTAGGAGTTAAGGGTGTCATCGGTTATCGAAACAACCATGGCCCATACCACATCGTGCCAGATGATAACTGGGACTCGCTGGTTAAAGTGTCCTTGGATCTTAGGCGAGTTTAGATTAAAAGATATGTCTCTTTTAGGACCATCTACAAGCGTACCATAAATTTACGCCTATACCCTTAATGTTTAATGTTCATTTATAGGGAACAAGAATATCTCCACTGGCACTGAACGGCAGCTTAAGATACTATGGCTATATATACCAGATGGTCAGTGTAAGCCTGTAAGGCTGTGTAGCACGAGCGCTCCATCCATGTGGTATTCTACAATACGCTCTGTTGTATGTGCGGTTTAGCGCGTGCGTGCACCTTCTATGCTGATGTCATCTGTAATTGCATGTTCCCTGACTGGTAGATTTTATTTTTCACATTTTTCAGTGATAAGGGTGTTTGGGCCATTGGAAACACCCCATGATAAGGGTGTTAGGCCAGTGGCAACACCCTGTGGTATGGGTGTTTTGATACGTGAAAACACCCTTTACCTAGGGTGTAAGGGTGTTGGAGACACGGCAAAACCCCTTAAGGGTGTAAAGTGGTTTACTGTGCACTCGACGCAAAGCTACCCCATTCTTGAACGCATCACATTTCGTTACGGAGCAATACGCAAGAGAATCTTCAATAACGACACTGTAACAACATCAGAATTTGCGCGATAGACGCCGCACGCAGTGGAGTACGCGGCGCAGGACAGTGGCTAAGAGCAAGTGTCGCGGCATTGGCGCAACTAAAAAGAAAAGAAATCGAGAAAACAAAAGGTACGTGGGCTGGGCGTAGACGTCCGCATGCTTGTCTTCCTCATATTCTGCCCTCACTGGATGACTCTGGCGTAAAAATAAAATAACGTCACTGCCCTTAGACTTATTCAGATGGCTTAGCGGCACCAGTACCAACTTGAGAAGTGCAGCTTGGCCAGCGATTATTGTTTCGCGCGGTAGTATTTTTATAGCAGTATCTTGTATCTTAAGATACACGATACATTATCGAACGTATCGGAAATACAGATACAGATACTCGTCTTTCGAGAAGTATCGCGATACAGATACACGATACCCATAGAGTATCTAAGATAGTATCTAAGATACATGTATCTTCGATACTGCCCAGCACTGGATACGCTACATGAGGTAAAACGAGACAGCGTGAAAAATTTTTATCCTTTCAGTTCTTGCAGTAGAAGCACTTCAAATTCACTCCGTGGGCAGCCACGCAGTCTTCATGCGCCCAGTCTTTGCACTCGACGCATTGAATCCACACAGAACCCGGCGCTGTGCTGTTCCGAAACTCTTGAGAAGCATTTAGCGCTTTTTTCATGTCGTTTTCCTCCCAGGAAACTCTAGATGATATTCTCTTGTACGTCCGCACCTTCCTTAACAATAAAATATCATGTATAATGAGCGTAAATAAGTGCTTCGCTTAATAAGACACTCTCTAAGGCAATTCAATGCCTTTTTGTCGCGTTTTGCCCCTCTCGAATGCCCGATTTGAGAAAATTTTCAGAAACTTTTACGCGTAAAATGTCGAAAGCTACCGGCGCCTATTGCTGAAATAGAGAAACAAGGAAAAGCTACTTTTTGTATTAGCTATAGAGGGCGGCAAAGTCAAAATGTCGCGTTTTGCCCCGCGTCTTATTTTGCCCCGCCTTACCCTAACCCTTTGCCATCCTCGGGCGCACTCACCCACCACACGTCGAATTATCGAGAGTATGAAGAAAACAATAAACAAATGTCTATTACATCGCGCACTTTTATTTTCTGCATGAATATGCGCATTCTGTTGTTGCTTTGCATAAGCGCAGCGTAAAAACCGCAATTTTCATAATTCCGCCACTCAGTGCACAATGCGACCGCGGCGCAAGACCCCTGTGTCTTAATTAGCCTGAAACGTGCTCTGCTCTCTACCCTCATTGCGTACTGCCACCACCAACGCCAGCACTAGATCCATCAGTTTTGTACCAGTCTGCCGAAGCGAATCTCAGAGGCCACGAAGGAAGACGCAAGTGGTTGAGATCAGCTCCGCGAGGTGCCGCAACGATCCCAGCCGCTCACAGTCCTTCATGAACTGAATCAATTTTTCACCAAGCATCCCGATAGTTAACTGACCATTATCTTAAGTCAAGGTATGCTCCGATAGCATTTGTACACAATATAACTATTAAATTGGGCCAGAACCATTGATTTCTATTTATTAGAAGACGTTTCGTGAATAGTCTGAAAACCGGAAGTAAGTGCTCGTCCGGAAGTGCTTGGGAGAGAAACAGGAGTGTCACCTGGTGCTCGTGCCGCTTAACAAAACAAAAAGAAAAGGCAGGCCGGCCACAAAGCCACAAACAGCAGGGCGGCTTCACAAACATCCAGCGCTAATTCTGCGCTTAATGTAGCGCTAGTGTCGTTCTTGTGTAGGTCTTAGTGTAGTTCTACATTCTGCGTTTAATGCGGCTCCCCTGCCGTGAAACCCGAGAAAGTGCGTAGCACGGGCAACCCAGCGACTTCCTTGGCAATCGTGCGCTTGCCGAGGCAGTGGCGCCCTCTTTTGCGCAGCGCTGGTATCAGCCGGATGATTCAGAAGCATTGTCACGATTTTATGTAAATTATTGCCATTTATTCTCGGTTATTTCTATGGTATATATTACTTTAGACCTTGTAAGTTCATTTTGCACTTGTTTCGAGAATTGTTAGTCTTGTTTTGTGCCTGTATTGAGCACTGCGTGACCATGCGGAATAAGACAGTGGATGGACGACAATCCGGGCCACTAAAGTGCTACGTGCACTTAAAACCCGGACACTTTTCTTTCCCAATGTTAACATATTTAAAAGAAAAACATAAGAATAACGGCGCGACATTGCAAGCCTTCTTGCGAAAAAACCCAACGCTCCCGGCTTCTGTACCCAGCTGCGGCTCTCCAGGAAAAAAAAAAAACCCGCGGTTTGTAACAAGCACGCGTTGAACTGCGCTTGCGCAAGCGTGCGTTACTAGCAGCACCGCCCAAGATGCTAGTACGTGCGTGCCTCCCGCGCGGAATTTCGCGGACTCCCGAGCCAAACAAATGCGCCGCTTAAACTCAGCTGTGCGCGCGCGCCGGCCGAGTATAATTACCCGGCCGGCCTGTTCTGTTGTTTCTACGTTTCGAAAGCGAAAACGCCGGAGCAACGTGCCAACAGCGCGCTTTCGTCTCGGGTGGGACGCTCCGAAAAGGCTTTTTCCACGGCGCGCCCTTGCGTGCGTCCACTTGCTCGCCACCCCCTAGCGGCGTCGCAGCGAGGCAGCGGCCCGTGACGTCAACCGCGGTACACGCCAGCAGACGACAGAGCAGACGACACGACACTGACACGATTCGCACGCGTGGACAGGAAAATTGTGTATGCCCGCGGGTGCATAATGGACGAAACGTACGAACGTACGCGAGAGGGAGGCGAGGCATGACTTCGCAACAATCGTGTCACGAAAACGATGGGCATAAACGGTACAGAGTTAAGGCGAGCCAAGAGCAAGCGAATCAAACTCGGAAAGCACATTGACGACGAACGCGTCAATATGGCTCAGCGGTGGGCAGCGTCTGGCGTTACGTTGTGCACACACTCGATCAACTGGTTAAAAGAAGAAACACGGAACACAGATCTATCTGAGGAAAATCCCCGACAAACTATAAAGGGGTGTCTCCTACACGTATATCTCTAGCCAACCATATCGTTTATTGTCGTCTTGATTAGCGCAAACATGAAAAACAGTGCGGTGGAGAGTACTCTACTTCTCTGCCTTTGATAATACTGCCCTGGACTAATCGATCAGCTTCATAAAGATCACATTGTCGCGCATAAATTTCAAGCGTAACTGAACAAGGGTGTTATTTTTCTAGGAGAATTGTTATGATTGGTACAGTACGGGATACGAATCCTACAACGAGACCGATATAATTGAATTTTACTCAAGCTGGATGAACGTATGGACGAACGTGGTTCCTGAAAGCAATGGGGAATTTCAGAATTTCGAGGGCTGCAATCGTTCGTGTGTAACTGGCGCCGGCAGTAACCCCTGATTAAGTCAACAACTGCGAACCTTTGCCATCAAATTTTTTTCTCGCTTCAACGCAACTGTTATTATGCCGCCTCTACATGGGGGTTGCGTCCGCCAAATATAGCCACTGCAATGCGTTCGTGAAGGCATCGCTTCGCATAGGTTTGGCTGACACATTTGAAATGAGACCGTGGCCTCCGCGGTCAGTTCCGCCAGCGCGTAAAGGCGTTCTGCGGGAGCTAATCGCGGAGGCCACGATGACACTCTTGCGGGACCGAACATATCATTGAAATGCACGTCCAGTGCATTTGCGCTCGTTGTGAAAGCCAGGGATCCACGCTCACGATGATACTAAACCAACTCGATTCGGGACCGTTTCTAACGGCCAGCTTGTTTTTTTAAATGATGTATATAGGAGAGGTTGGTGCCTCCATGGCGGCACCAGCTACTCCTTTTCGCTTAGCAAACGAAATATGCAATACTAAAAGGAAATAAATAAAAAAGGACACAAACCGTGTCACATAGTAGAACCAAACATATGCGAACAGTACAATCCAACACATGAGTCACAGACATAGGTCAGCAAACTCGCTCATGAGTTGACTCTCTCATATGCACTCGCACTCAGATCGGGCCGTGAGTCTGAGTGAGTCCTGGTGGGTAATATATTGGCGAGCTTGAGTACCAGTGAGTCCCGTTGAGAAATATTTTAGTGAGTCTGTGTCCGAATGAATCTGGTTGAGGAAAATTTTGGTGAGATTGAGTCTGGGTGAATCTGGTTGAGAAAGATTTTAGTGAGTCTGAGTGTGAGTGAGCCCTGAGCGCATATTAAAATATACTTCTTGAGCGAGCCTGAGTGAGCTCCACTTTTTTGCTGGCCTATGGTCATAAATATCTGAGCACGAGTTCAGGTGAATAAAATAGGTTCACGTGACTCGATTTTTCTTGTTTACTTTTTTGTGTTTTCCGGAATAAAAATTCAGTTGAGAGTCAGCGCTTGTCCTGTATACTTCTGTTCCTTGTCCCTTTTTGTGAGCGCTGCACAGCCCTAAGTATGAAATAAGTTCACATGCACACGTACAAAGTCAGATGTTCTGTGTGGCTTGACATACACAGGAAAACAGCCCCGCCACGGTGGTCTAGTGGTTATGGCGCTCGGCTGCTGACCCGAAGGTCGCGGGATCGAATCCCGGCCGCGGCGGCTGCATTTTCGATGGAGGCGAAAATGTTTGAGGCCCGTGTACTTAGATTTAGGTGCACGTTAAAGAACCCCAGGTGGTCGAAATTTCCGGAGCCCTCCACTACGGCGTCTCTCATAATCATATCGTGGTTTTGGGACGTTAAACCCCAGATATTATTATTATTATACACAGGAAAACACACAGACGACAAATAACTACACATAACACAAGAAAACACTATCACAGCATTATACAATTCTGAGCACATAAGATCAATGTTACGCATATTGCTTTCAGAATAAAGTCTACCTTAATATCCCCATATAATGTTCCTTTCTTCAAGAAACTTCTTCAAGACGACAAGCGCTCTTTTCAGAAGGCCTACTGTTAGCCATGGACTAGGAATTTTCTGCAGAGTGAATGGTCTTCTATCTAAAAGTAACAGACTTGATACTTGGACCATGTGCGTCGATGGCGCAGAAGCCAACTAAGTCATTGCTATAGTATAAACTTAAAGGGGTACTGACACCTTTCTTCGAAGGCGAGTTTACTCTGCCATACAATTCTCCTGTGTGCAGAGACGGCTCTGAGCAAGCGTGAAGCTCAGCAAATGGTGATAAGATTATTTTATTTTGATATTAAAGTCAATTTTTCCATGGCGCACCTACTGACATCGAGCAATAGCTTGACGTCAGGCTACAGTAGAAATTCTGGTGACTTCACGCAGCAGTCTGGCTAATTGTAATGACGTTAGGTACCAAAACATCCAAGATGGCCGCTTGTGCGTCACCAACGGAGCCACGGTGCCATGCGGCCGTGGAAACGTCACTACATATTGCGCGAGCACGTGACGAGAAGCTCATACCGTGTTTTGACGTCAGGGTACAGTAGGAACCGAAACTAGCTTTTAGAAACAGTACTGTAACTAATTTTTCAGGGCACACTCGCGCTTAGCACTACATTTTCTAGGCCCTTGAGGGCTTGACCTTTCATACGACGCAAAAAAAACGAGACATGAGAATATTCGTGTCAGTACCCCTTTAAAGCAGACAGGTATCTGCGGCCGACGTATAGTAACTGTTTGTTTTATCTTGTCACGGTAGTGAAGAATAAGTCAAGCTTTCTTTAGAAACGAAATCTGCATGTCGACTCCACGTCCATAATCATCTTTATTTCTACACACGTAGCACCGTACTGGCTCAATGCCCAACCGTTTCCGCGTAGATAACAGGACCGGAGGCTACAGTGAACGTGCTGAAACTGCGCTATTTTAACGCCTTAAGGTAGACAAAAAAAAAAAGATGAATAACGGCAGCGATAGCTGTAGAGTTTGTGCAAAGTACGACTTTTGCATACAGATTGCAGATGTATGCCGGGCTAACGTAAGCCCTCTAAATCTGTGTCTTGTCGACCTGTACAGTGGTGCATCGCCGCACCCATGCGTTGCGTGGCAATCGACCACATTTCCAATAGCACTCGACAGTTGAAGGGGACAGTTTGGCCATCCGCTATCGCGTAACGTTTCACGTATACGTTTCCGAATGCGTACCGAGTACACATTAAAGCTCGTATCTTGCCTACTGCGCCAGTGTAGTTCCAGCTATAGGTCTTCACAAACTTTGAAACCTTCTCTGAATAAAAAAAAAAGAGTGTGAAAGAATGTAGAGATGCCGCTCACGCTCCTTCCGGTCGAAATGACACGTTTTACCTTTCGCAAAGTCGGAATACCGAATGACATAGGAGATTTTTCTGAGCGTACTTTTTATGCAGCTCATTTTAAGCTTTGTCAGAATGAATTAATTGAATTTCTGGGGTTTTACTTGCCAATTAACATATGAAGTAAGCAACAGAGAGAGAGAGAATAAGGATGAAAGAAAGGCAGGGAGGTTAACCAGGGCTAAGCCCGGTAGACTACCGTGCACTGGGAAAGGGGCATGGGAGGGGAAAGGAAAGTTAGATAGAGGAGGAGAGAAAATTCACTGTTGCCGTCCACGTAACGGCAGTTCTGCGCTTGACATCATAGGCGGTGAGTCAGTCCCGTGGCTGAAACTAGAGCAGCGCATTCGTTGCTTTATGCAACTTCGTAGTGTTGATTGTCTCTACAAGGCAGTCAATATAGCACCAATATGGTTAAGTCTGGAGCTCTGTTACGCACTTCTGCACTCAAAGTTAACTTACTGTATTCTAGAGCGGGGAACTACTACTGCCACTATCACAAACCTAAATATTTTTCCGCGGTGCCGTTGTTGCGAAGTCATGTTTTGTTTAAGGCACATCATGTCTACCATCTTCCTTTGCTGCAACATATAAAACCTAATAAATTATACACTCAAACAATCGCGTGTCTTATACGTACAACTTCCGTAAACACACTGTCCAGGTCCCTCAAGCGCGTACTAACTATGGCGAACACACAGTAAATTTTCAAGTAAGTGCAACCCTTAATACCTGGATGGATGGATGATGGATGCTGTGAGCGTGCCCTTGATAACGGGGCGTTGACAAGTGTGCCACCAGGCTAGACAAAAAAAAAAAAGAAGAAACACTGGTTCCTCTTTCTTTTATTTTTTAATGTTGGCCTAATGTCTCTGCTTCAATGAAATCTATCTTACTACAGGAAAAAAAAAAAAAACGTAAATTCTCAGCCCAGTTCTCTGCCCTTTCGGGCAGAATGTCCTTATTTTTTTCCAGTATTTATTTTTGTCATTTCTCTCTAATTTTCTGCCACCAATACGCATTCCACTGCGCAGCGCGATGTCGCAAGCTCGATTCCCGCGGCAGCACCCACAAGCAGCGTTTCCACATGCCCGTAATAGGACTACAAATGGGATTCTGTATTGCACGTTGCATGCACGTTAAATGACCACGGATTGGGTAGAAATTACGAGGCACGCCGTAGACCGGGACACGAGAGTTATCTCAGCAACATGGGGTTTCTTTGGCGTATAGGTGTACCTAACCCTGAACACTAAGGCGCTTTTACTATTTTTGTCACCAGCCTTGAAAGTGGGATGGTATCTTCCTGTGTGCTTTCATGAGCTGCCCGAGCGGCATTATCGAGGTCTCACGCTGCCAGCGGTCTTCGGGGGCTTGCACATGAGATAACGCTCGCTCTATGGTGCCTACCAAGCAGCCGAACCAACCGGACCAATCGTCAACGCCACCTGTCCTCTTTGATGCATCTCTGTATGCCAACTGGACTGCGCCGAAGAGAGGCCACACTGTTTTATCGCTTATGGCTAGGCGTGGCATTTACGAAGTCCTATTCCTTTCGGATTGGAAGTTGCGAGGAGACGCTACACCACGTCCTGTGCGACTGTCCGGCATATAATGTTCAGAGACATTCACTGGCGTCCGTTCTAGAGCGCATTGACAGTAGACAAATGTCTGTTGAAAGAGTTCTTGCATGCCGTCAACAGAAGACATCACAGCTGAAGGCGACGAAGACACTGCTGAGGTTTTTAGAGGAGACGAACTCGGACAAACGGCTGTAACAGAAATGTCGCGTACCACGCAAGAGTGACCGACTGATCCTGTGTGTGCTGTGTCATGTGCTATCTGTCTATCTTCCTCTCTCTCTTTTCTCTCCATCTTTAATCTCCCCCACCCTGTCCCCATGTGTAGGATAGCAAACCGGTTGTCCCTATACTGGTTAACCTCCCTGCCTTTCCTTCTCTAATTATTTCTTCTCTTCTTCTACTTGTCACCAGCCGCCGAAATGCGGTTGCCGCTGCTAATGTCGAACCCACGGCCTTGATATCGACATCGAAACGCTCAAGCTACCACGACAGGTGTTACAAGATATTGAACACGTGCGGTCGGTTAAGCTAGATCGGTAGCCAGAAATTTGTTGTTCGGAAGCCACCGAGAGACCTCATGATGAAATATGACCATGAATAATGCAGCGATTCAATTACTATGCCAGTCCATTTTTCTTGCGCGCTCCGTCTGTGGTTCTGACGGCACACCAACTACAGTAAAGGTGGTCCATAAATAAAATGCCTGTCAAATAGTGGCCCTCACATATATAGACGCTTGGGCCTCATTATAATTCTATCCATCAGCTTCTAGTCGACGCCACAGGTATTTATAAAGTCCGACCTGGGCAACGCAAACGTTCATGAATAAAGAAATATCATTGCGGCTTCGAAAATTCAGTCAGAAAAAGTGCCAGGATACTGGTGGTTTTCAAAGAGGACCTATAAAGCATGTACTTGACATCATTTGTCCTGTTCTTACTCATATTTATAACGTGATTATATCGGCTAGTCAATTTCCGAAAGACATGCAAATAGCTCGAGTACAGACGGTGTTCAAAACAGGCGATTGAAACTGTGCTAAATAACTATCGTCCAATTTGAATACTACCAGCATTCTCGAAAGGCATTGAAAAGATTATTCACGCTAAGACATTATCATATCTCTATCTCGAAAAAAAAAGAAATAACTTACTAGCTGATCATCAACACGGCTTTAGAAAGCAACGTTCCACAGATACTGCTCTTTTAGCTCAAATAGAAGCAATCCTACAAGCTTTCAATGATACATAAATTAAATTTGGCAATCCATATTGATTTTTCCAAAGCATTTGATCTTGTAAATCACAAAATTTTACTCACTAAGCTGCCAGCTTACGGTATACGTGGTATACAGCTTTAGAGCTCTTTGAATCTTACTTATCGCATCGATCACAATATGTGGAGCTAGGAAACGAAAAGTCCAGTTTTCAGGCTGTAAGATTCGGAGTTCCGCAGGGGAGTATCCTTGGGCCACTCCTGTTCATAATTTACGTAAATGACATGCCAAGCAGTTCAAATCAGGCAAAATTTATTTCCTATGCGGATGACACCACGATGTTCACACAGCTACATCAGAAACGGAAGTTGTGCTACAAGGGCACAGAATGCTAAGAGAATTTAAACAGTGGGCTGATGCAAACTGTTTGCGAATATATTCCAGCAAAACAAAAGTTACGGTCTACACGCAAAAAGGCAAACAATTATGAAGTTCAATACAGGTGAAAATTGGTACGGATGATTTAGAAATTGTAAACACAGTCTCCACATTAGGTGTAACATTTTCTAAAGACCTAAGCTGGAACGATCACGTCGAACAGCTCAGTAAAAAGCTCTCTGCTGTGGGGAACCATAGCTCGC
This sequence comes from Rhipicephalus sanguineus, assembly GCF_013339695.2. Lineage (NCBI taxonomy): Eukaryota > Metazoa > Arthropoda > Arachnida > Ixodida > Ixodidae > Rhipicephalus > Rhipicephalus sanguineus. The sequence goes on along the minus strand of NC_051184.2, from coordinate 89,198,604 downwards.
TTGAAATATTTTCTTCCAATTAAAGTTAAAACTTTGCTTTACAATACTCTGGGGTTTTCAATTCTGCAATACTGCAACCTTGTTTGGGGGAACCATTAACAAGACAAATCTTACGAAATTGTATTTGCTCAAACAAGAAAAGAGCTGTTCGATACATTGCCAATGTTCCTAGCTCATTTTATACGAAGGATCTGTTCAGTAAAGTTTGATATTCTACCTGTATTTTTTTATACGATTATCGCTTAAATTTTAACCTAGAAGTCACACTTAAAGTCCTAGAATTCTATTGTATTTCCGCTGGCTGATCTGAATGTAAACCGTAGCATTCGTTATAGCTAGGCATAAGGAAAAATTTCATGTCCCTACACCTCGAGGTAAATATGACAAACAATCATTAACACGCACTGTGCCCATCTTACTAATGAACTTCGCAAAGGAAGAGTTTGATTCTCTGCGTAATTCTAATCATGCGATAAGAATATCCTGTCAGTCGTACCAGAGAGATGACTGATGTTCTATATGAAATTTGTTTGTCACTTGTGTTAAAATCGCGTGCTCCGTGTTAGCAAAGAACGTGTACACGCGTGTATATAGACCTGTGTACATAGCATACTTGTGTACGGGGTAAGGAAATGTGTGTATGCGTAGTGTACACTTTTTTTTGTAGGTACATATTTTTATTTGTGTATGCATAAATATGTATGTATACATACTTTCTCTTTCTGACTGAAATAGTATCTTTGTCTCGCGTATTATTTTGTTTCAAGTGTTCTATTTATTCATTACATTTCTGCAGTGTGTTGTTGTCATTTGCAAAAGGGGGCGGGACCCCTGTCAAGCTCCTTTAGCTTTTAGTCCTGTCTCCTCTTTTTCAATGACAAATAAAATAAAAGTGATTGATTGATTGAAAATATATAAGCGCAGGCTCTGAACACCGCAACCATCGGCAGCTTTTATTACACATTTATGTAAAATTAAATAAAGGGAAATTACATATAGCGCCATCCAGGCTACATTGCAGGCGGGCGAAGCCAATAAAAAATGTTGTTAGGACTTTCAAAAGTTTGTCTTACATCACTGTATTGCCCTATCGTGTGTACTGCCTTTACTGCGTGCTTGGCTCTTTTGTCATCTACCTTTTTTTTTCATTTCTCTTATTGTTATATGTCGGGTAAGCAGGAACAAGTAAATGGTGCTCACTGAGATTATAATGTTGTTGCGCTGAGCGAAAGCTGCGAAAGACTAACAAAGAAGACAATTAGGATTAACGAGGGACAAGGAGGACTAACAAAGGGAACAGGACAATTATGTCCTGTTCTCCTTGTTAGTCTTTCGCAACTTTCGCTCAGCGTAACTGCATTATAGAATGTTGTAGCAACCAGCCCAAGTTGGAGCTTTAGTGCTCTGCGAGACTAATTCATAAAATTAATCAAACTATGTGATTTATTTTGGGCTCGCTGCAACTCTGACTCAGCAAAATGTACTCAGCATGGCTCACTCGGTCTGAAAAATCACCAACACTAATTATTCTGCTCGCTCGGACTCGACCTCGCTAAAATTATACTCAGTTGGTCTCACTTGTACTCACTCGCTAATATGATGCTCAGCTGCACAAACTTCTACTTGGACTCACCTAATTAGACCCACCCGGGCTCACCCGAACTCAAGATCACCAGAACTACCTTCCTATACTTAGTCGGGCTGCTCATTCTCAATCTGACCGATATTCCTCATCTGGGCTCATTCGGAGTCAAACTCACCAAATTTCCGCTTAGTCAGACTCGCTGTGACTCAAGTTCACGGCTAAACCTGAATGAGTGAGCCGACTCATGATTCTTAATTGCTGACCCGAAGGTCGCGGGATAGAATCCCGGCTGCGGCGGCCGCATTTCTCTGAGTCTTAGGCCTCTAGCATTTCTATGAAGGCGAAATGCTAGAGGCCTTAGATTTAGGTGCACGTTATAGAATTCAGGCAGTCGAAATTTCCGGAGTCATCCACTACGATGTTCCTCATAATCATATCGTGGTTTTGGGACGTAAAACCCCAGCAATTAGTATTGTTGTATTATTACTCATGAGTGCACTTGTAGACGCTACGAGGGTAGCCGAGCGGGTACGTTGTTGGTTAACCTCCCTGCATTTCCATTTCCGTTTTTCACACTTTCTGTGTTGACGATGTCCTTTATCGTGATTTACAGGACATGTCCACGGAGCTGCTGACCAAGGACAACTACAACGTGATCGTGGTCGACTGGTCACAGGCCGCGCAGCCCCCTTACACTCAGGCGGTGGCCAACGCACGAATGGTGGGCGCCCTCGTTGCCGACATGATCATGCACATCCAGGTGAGAATGCGCGTGCATATGGAATTCTTTGTTCATAGTAGGAAAATAATTCAGGCACGCAGACATGGCCGCAGCTGAACAGAAACGAACGACAGAGGCGCCTAACTCTTTGTAGCCGTTGCCGGACGGTAACCCTCTTTGTGACAACCTAGGCAGCGACGGGACATTGCAACACATCATCTGCGACTGTGCTCGCTAAAATGTGCAGAGAAAATCCCTCAAAAACATTTTAGCTCGCCTTGACCACAGACCGATGACGGGAGCAACTGTTTTGGAATGTCGTTCTGCTAAGTCATCGCGGATGAAGGCAACGAAGGCATTGCTAAAATTTTTGAAGACGCTAGACTTGCACAAGCGGTTATAGATAGACCAATAGGGATGTCGTGACTGTGAGGGCTATGAATTCGTGTGTGTGTGCTCCTCCTATCTCTTTATCTCTCTCGCTCTCTTACTGTACTCCCCCATCCCTCTCCCCAGTGTAGGGCGGCATACCAGTTATTCTAGACTGGTTAACATTCCAGCCTTTCTTTTCACTCCTGTTCCTTCTTTCCTTCCCAGACGGTCATTCCTTAATGCGTGAGATAATGAGAAGGTGTGATGCAGGTTGTTTTTCTCTTCACAACAGCTCTCTATGACTTGAGCGTCGGAGAGCTTTATTGAGGACAAAGCCGTTGATTCACCAAACACACACAACTTTTAATTATACACTGAAGGAGAAATAACTCTACATAGGCAAACGCTTAACAAAAAGTTCACTGCACACGTTAAACCACTCTTAATAACAAACAAAAGGCATGTTCAAAGACTTAAACTGTGCAGTCTACTTCTGACGCGGCTGAGCAGGAAGCGTGGAATAAAACCAGTTCATTCACAAATCGCCGGGCTTGACGTATGGGTTGACGCGGGCTGGCTGGTGAAAGAGGAAACGGTGCTGCTGGCCGCACGATGAGACGCCAGTCGCGTGGATGCGCAGCTCGGGCCCGTAGCCAACTGCTGCTGCTGTTAGCGCCGGCACCGGCCAGGCAAGTCCGCGTAGCTCGGGCCCGTAGGTGTCCTCGCTCGGAACTGGGCAGGAGGCTGCTGTTGGAGGCCGGGTCCGAAACCCGTCTCGCGCCCGGTCCGGTGCCATGGTGTCGGCTTGTCTGGTTCCCTTCGAACTCGACGGCAGGAGGCTCTTCTTCGGGCTTTTCCTCGGTCTCGGGTAAACTCCTGGACTCCTCATTGGGTCCGAAGACGGCCTGTCTTCAGCGCCCGGTGGCCCCTGCCAACCTTCGGCTTGTCTGGTTCCCTTCGATCCGTGTTGGTTTCTGACTCCCCGCCTCTTCTTCGACTTTTCCTCGGCCCTTCATGAGGTATCGTCGTCGTCTCGTCCATTCGGCACTCTGCCCACCTCCGCGCGCGCACTCCAATTGTCGTCTCTCTTTATCACGCGCACTTTCCACAGGCGCACAATTCAAACGCGCACTCCACTCATCACAGAAGGGTAGCAGATCACAGATCGAGGCTGAATTGATCCAAAATCCTATATACAGGGGCGCCGAACTGCAGACGGTCGCGTCTATCCAAGAGCGACCACCGTAGAATGGTGTTGTTCCCCGTCTCGATCACTGATCACGAAGAACTGTTAAACTACATTTTTAGTTTTGTTTGCAGCTTCACGCCATGAATATATGAATTCAGTTTATTTGTGAGTTGTGCTGTATCCTACCCCCAGAACTGATTTGTTTTGCATAGAAATGTGTCTGATCAGCGCATATAGCCCTGGTAGATTTACAAGTTTTCCTATTGCGTTTTCTTAAGCGACATAATGCATACCGGGCCCATTCTGGCGCTATCGTGGCGAAAGTTGAATGAAAAAACGCTGGTGCAGGGATATTAGGCGCTGGTTGGTCCGGTATGTTGGAATAAGGCAGCGTGGTATATGTTACGAAGGTCTACTGAGAACAAACTCCTTTTGCAACGATGCATATATATCTTCCAGGTCAAGGGCGTAGCCAGAAATATTTTTTGGGGGGGCGGTGGGGGGGGGGGGGGAAGGAGGTGGAGATTGAACGCTCGCAACACCTCTCCTCCCCTTGCTACGCCAGTGGTCTTTTTGTTGGTTCTTATCGGTTGTTCTCATCTCAGTTTTTCCTTCGACGCAGCTGCGTGAGTTAACGTCAATCCCAAGCTTGTCACTAATTGACTTCAAGCATGATTCAGGTGTCTCTCCCTAAAATTTACCTTCCCCTCCATCTCCCCCGCCCCCCCCCCCCCCCCCCACCTCTTATCTAATTTACCTCAGTGTGCAGGTAATCTACGGTATTGAGACAAACGTCGTAGATACCGCTTCTGTGACATGTTTTCTGGATTTCAGCGTCACGGCCAACGACACCTCTTAGTCGACGTCTACTGCATAGCGCATTTCTCTTGCGACCTGCTGAGGGGGCCCTTGGCAGTGACCTTGAGAGACTGAGATGCGAGACGAAAGCAAAAACAATAAGCTACAAAAGCCAAGCACTCAAGTCAGGCCACTTTCAATCAGCTCTACGTCTGTTTGTCTTTCTCGGCTGTCGAATTACAGGGCTTCTCGGGAGTGTAAACACGAACGTTCACGACCGAGTACACAGGCGGGCGCGCACGTGTTCAAGGTCCTCTAAGAAGGCGAGTTCGAAGGAAAAAAAAAATCACTGCGCATGCGTATACAGTCCCGCTTGCACTGCGCTGAATGTATAGCGTCCATCGCAACTTCGACGGCTATCCTGTCGTCCGGAGCGAAGGAGCACCTGTTTGAAGGACAAACACGAGGGGTGTGGAGTGTTCGGTGCTCCTACAGTGGCGCGCTAAGAACATAAGGACCGCAGCCCGAAGGAGGCACATGCCTTTTCGTTGCTGGTCTGCAGTCTTCGATGTTGCAATGTTTGCCTTCGTCCGCATCCTTTCAAACCGTCGAGAAGGCCGTGCCTGTGTTGTTTCTCAGCTGCGTCGTCGAACTGGTGCCAAAAAGAACGCCGTGCAGCCTCATTTGTGATGCGTCACGGGGACCTAGGTTTCTCTATGCTCATTGTTTCTCGTGTTATCTCTTCTTTTTTAATAAAAGAAGCGGAACTTGTGAATCGCGTCGCATGCCTAAACGCTGGGGTTTACGTGCGTCCGGCAGAATGTATTAAGAGCACTTTCAACCAACGAGAACAGGACACGAGAGTGTTTAGCATACAATCTGGCCTTGCGAAGATATGCGGACAGTTACTCCGCCCGAGATGCTCCTTTTATCATGCGTAGGGAGTAAAGATGTAGTGAGAGTCGAATGTTGCGTGAGGTGGCGAGTGGGGAAACACTCTTTTTTCCAGAAGGCAGCCTCTGGAAAAAAAGATTGACGAAGCTTGCACCAAGCAGCGCACGGCTCGAAACAGCGAAACTGGACGATTCTGAAGACCAATCATGGTTGCTTCGTGGTTGTTGCTAGGCCTTAGCTAGGTGATTCAGTTTGTTTCTAGGTCGCTTCTAGGTCGTTGCTAGGCTTTAGCTAGGTGATGCTAGGTTGTCTGTACGTTGATTCTCAGCGCAGAGAGTTTCGAGTTAAACAGCAGACAGTCACATACACGACACAGAAGTCCAAACTCCAGGGGAGAAACTCGCGCTGAAACCAAGCGTTCACATCCCTCATAGATCTACGGGCCCGTCGTCGTTGGCGTAGGCATTCCATCGCTTCGGGGTCTTCTCGCAGCCACCATCGCATTTCCCGTCCCCCAGTATTCCCTCGTTGTACGTATTCGGGGTCTTCGGCCCGCCGCCGTCGCTTCGCAGCCATTTGTTGTTGGGCTAACCGTTGCTTTCTTCATTTTTAGTGGACCACTGGTGAGCACTGGGATTTGCACAATTTCTGTGGCACATACCCGTTTATGATGATGATGGTTTTTTGGTTCGTCGGACAAGGAACGATTTGCTAAACAGCTTCGCTCTTTAAAAAAATTGTGTTCCACACTCGCCACCTTGGCTACAAGTGGCGCCGGCTCCCAGGAATTAAACGCACAGGAAACGAAATGGATGGGGAAGCCCCTTCCGTTGTAGCTCAAATGGTAGAGCATCGGACGCCTAATTCGAAGGTTGTGGGCTGGGATCCCACCGACAGAAAGGGTTCTTTTTCATCCACTTTAATTCATTTCAATTTACGTCATGATTACTATACCACAGTTAAAAGACAACTATTAATGTCCCCTATGATTTCCTTGGTCTGTTAGATTCATTTTGTTGTATCTAACAAAAAAACGAGCCCCTCGAAAAAAAAAAAAAATCCGCTTCATTCGTTGATTCGGCACAAGATGGACGAACGAGGTGACTAGACAAGAAGGTATGGCACGCGGTCCTTTCGCTCACCTCCTTCTCTACTTGTATATCTATATAGGCAGAACACGCGAAGAGGCACGCACGCTATTCAAATAAGGACGAGTGAGCCGCTAATTGTGAGTCACGTTTAATGAGGTTTCTTCGAGGACAAAAGCGAGAGACCTCGGTATGCTTTAGCTGAGTGAAGTGAATAACAAACAAGACCGTGAGTCAGACCACCACTTTCCATAGTCTTTTGCGCCGTAAGCATATGACGTAGGCACTGACAAAGGTGAGTGCCCATACCAGGTTGCTAAATGCTTTTGTCTTAGAATAACCTGTCTAGAAACACCGATGACACAGAAAACAAACTATGTGTTCGCTCTCCTAGTTTCTCTGGAAATGTGGTAGTGGATGCTATGCGAGGACACGCAAGATCTTGTCCTCTTTTACAGCGAAGATAATTGTGGTCGGCGAAACCTAAGTTAGTCCGTCCTATATACGCAACAACTCCTAGCGCCAGGGGCGTAGCGAGAGGGGGGGGGGGTGAGGAGGGGAGGGGGTTAAACTCTCCCCACCCTCCCGAAAATTTTGGATGTTGCATGCGTATATATACACATAAACATACAAACGCACGCACGAACATACTGAAAGGATGGCTGAAGCCTCCCCCCCCACCCCACCCCCCGAAAATAATTTCTGGCTACGCTTCTGCCTAGCTCGTATATGTGTCCTAAAAACAAGACCGACGACTCATCACTGGTCCACCGAAAAAGAAGAAGCGAACACACGGGCGGCAAACACCTAAGATTTCTGGACAGACGTAACCAATAACTGAGAAATACTTTAGTGAACCTTCGGGATTAACCCAGTAATAAACCGCGGGGTCGCATGTTGAAGCTTCGCTGGTTAACTGTACGGAGAGCTTGGACGGTGATTATTTTTTTACTTGTACTGCTGGATTCATTTAGAAATTGATACTGTTCCCGAGGTACCCATGGACATAGCAGAACATTAGCGAATTTGTGTAACAACAGCGCTAAAAGCGGTCATACAGTGCTCTGCAATAAAAACTCCACCACGCGCTGCACAATCAAACTTTAAAAAAAGAGTAGACGAAGGTACCAAGGAAACACGTGTACGTATGGGAACAATATGTCTGGTTTTCGCCGTTTACACACAGACGCCGCAAAGTCGTAATGAGGTCGTGTGCATTGAAGGCACGCAAGTGCGGTGGCAAAGAGGCGCGTAAGCACGCTGCTTGTTGAACGCCGTATATTTAAACATTTAAGCAGCGTCCAGGCTCGCCAGGTCGCGGTCTCCTTGTGGCACTGAAGTCCGCAGAGTTGTATTTTCTTTATATTGTTTCCACGTACCATTCTGCGTTCGCTGTCGTCCTCGTTTCTTTGTTTCAGTCGCGCGGCGGTTGCGACAAACTCTCACTTTTCTCTCCTTACGCCTCTGAAAACCAAGACCGCGTTCTTCACCGACATGCGAGACGCACCCAGTTGTGAAAAAGTATGGGAAGAGGGGGGGGGGGAGAGAAAGGGGGAGGGGAGTAGGGGTGCTAATAATGCGAGACCTTGAGGGGGGAGGGGGTAAGTGTAGGAGTGAGGCAGCCGTCCGAAATAACAGATGAGGGGATCGTACCCGCGCCCTGCCTCGCGGCGGGTGCAAGCGCGTCATCATCGCTGCTGGTGTCCCGCTACACGCTGTACAGTCACGCCCTGCACGCCGGACGTTGGTCGTGGGTTCGTGCGCGGACTGCCAATTTCGCGGCGACATGAAGACGTAAACGGGCACGCGTACTTTCCTTTTCGATCTTTTTTTTTTGTTGCGAGCCGGCGGTCGTCTTTGAGCTTTGCGGATACCCTCCGTTTCCTCATCCGTCGTTCATTTTCACTTTCCATTTTCGTTTGTGTTCCGTTTAGTCTTCCGTCCCGTAGTTTTCGTACTTTACGGCTCGAAGCAAATGAGAAGCAATGTGTGCCCGAGGCGTCGGTGCCAATTGCCTTCCAGTGTCGCGTGAACTTAGCTGAGTCCGGGCGAGCAACAGTGATTATCTCGAAAGACGACGTTCGGAACGCATCGGCCACGGCGGGGTGCCTTCGAATTAACATAACGCAGGACAATTAACGACCGTTGGCCGAACGTCCCAAGGTGAACTGCGTTGTAGCGACAAAGCAAAAACCAAAGAAAAGAAAGGATAGGCCTCTGCCAATGGCTCGCAGGCGTACGTTAAAGAACATCGTCAGCTGCGTTCGTCTACATCCCGTCATTGCCCGCCAGAATTTACGAATATCTTTGCCATTTTTCCCCCTTCCCTCTAGCCTTCTCTCTTTCCCGTAATGCCGACGCATGTTCAGGTGTCAGGAGCACAGTAGGCAGATTTACGTAGCAGTAAGCAGCAGCCTTGGAGGAGTACAGACAAGAAAAAAATTTTTTTCCGTCAAATGAAACGTCGAGCCCACAAAATCCCAGAAAATGTTCAGGTAAGCGTGACTGCGCCTCAGAAACTTAATTACAACATGCTTCTAAAAACAATGCTAGTTTCGGCTTCTACCGTACACTGACGTCACGACGCGGTATGAGCTGCCCGTCACGTGCTTGCACCGGATATCGTGACGTTTCCACGGCCGCTCCGATCCGTGGCATCATTGGGGATGCACAAGCAGCCATTTTGAATGTTTTGGTACCTGACGTGATCACAACTATAGCTGTAGTCTTACGTGAAGGCACCCGAATTAATACTGCAGCCTGACGTCACGCTGATGTCTATGTCAGTAGGTGCGCCATGCGAGAAATGACTTGCGGAAATTGAAAAATGTCAAAATAGAATACCTTATCAACATCTAATGAGCTTCACACTTGCTCAGAGCCGTCTTTGCACGCGGGAGATTTGTACAGCGGCATAAACTCATCTTCGAAAATTGTTGTCCGTAAACCTTTAATTGTTGTCGGTACACTTGTCTTATAAGGAATAAAATCCTTATTTGTCAACCAACCTCACTGTCCGTTTTACTGGTGTTACTATGTTTACAGAGATAGGTGAAGCCGACAGAGGCGGTAACGAAGACCACTAAACACAGTGCGTGAAGGTACATCGCCGTCTGGCGCGGCGCCAGCTGTTCCTCACAAAGTTAATTGCAACTTTATTAATTATTTGCGGGTTTCCGAAGCTCGCCACACGCACCTTGACGTTTCTGACGACACCCACAAGTATGTACACGATAATGACACATCAATTAGCCGGACTTTCCTCTCTAATTACCCCCGTAATGTCTACTCTGTACAACGAGAGGCTTGTTCGCCTCGGCACGTCCTCTGGTGTGCTTGCTGTCCTCTTGCGGGACGGAATTAACGTAGCATTTCGTTAATATTCTGGTACTTGAATCATGATAACGCCTGTTTCTGAAAACGCAATGAGCAATTTGGGCCGTAACTTAGCCCTAAATTGTTCGTATTTCACTTGTCTATGTATGTGCACGCATGCAATAAATCAGTGTGGGGCTCGTGCACCTGTACCACGGTGTGTATCTGCGCGTGTCCCATGGATTATTGCTGGCTTTTCTCACTATACCAATTGAATGGGAAGCTATCTTCACCAAGATGTACTTTAGGGCTAGTTGGTTCATAATCGCAGTAAAACAGCGCCGGCGAAAACAAGAGACCAGACGAGAAGGACACGTAACACAAGGCGCTTTGTGTTACGTGTCCTTCTCCTCGTCTGGTCTGTTGTTTTCGCCGGCGCTGTTTTACTGCTATCTTCACCTTTTTCTTATTAAGGTAAACCTCTCTGTATCGGGCCCAGGCCTTTCTTTAGGAAGACGATGAAGATAACATAATTACAGTGACCATGATCAGCATGATTCTCCCGGAAGTTACTCCGTACAGACATCTCAATATACGGATCAATGACATTCCATCTTTCTTGGAATAAGCACGTGGACACCACCACGTGAAACTGTCATCGGAAACAAACCTTCTTAAGGCGCTCGTTAAAACTAGCGATGCCTGAAGTCCTACTCCTTGTATATAATATCATAGTCCAAACTTTGTTTGGATATGCTGTAATAATATGAGATCTGTTTACAAAGAATAATACCGAAGAAAAATGAGGAAGCTTCAGTTTCCTGCAAGAGCAAAGTTTACAACTCGTACGCATGTCTCAGAACTTCTAGGCGGAGTAGTTTGCTGTCTCTGGCACAAACAAATCGAGCTGCTTACTTAAAATATTTCAATTAATCACTCGTCATTATTACAAAGACACATCACGTGTACTAGCATTTTCTGCGGGTTATACCACAGGGCAACGACAATGATAGCCTCTAACACAATTCTTTTAAATAGGTAGTTGCGGAAAATAATGTCACCCTACAACCGTTAAGAAGTAAATGACATTACTGATGTTGTAAACCCAAGGACATTGTTATTCGAATCCCTTCTGAACTTTTTTTTCGAAACCTTGCACACTAAGCAAATATGTGCCAGTAGTTTCTTTCTGTATTTCGCACTTTGAATTGCGTAACCACCTCGCGAAGGTCCTGGAAGATGATCGCAGTATTACGTAAATAAATGAAATGAGATGGAATTCGCAGAGACCTATACGACACACTCAACCTCATCATCGTTGCCATTCCGTTGTAATATCATTCACAGCGACAATATCGAGGGAAAAGGAAAGACTAGACGTTAAATCAATATTCCAACAGGCATCGACGGCGACTGGAGGTTTGCTCAATCGCAGAAAATGGTTAATAACTCCGCGGACGGATTGCTTCCTCGCACTACGTTAAACTCCCTCAATAATAGAATTGCCCTTTGCATCTTATCCATTTTCTCTTCTCATTTGATTCACTCCACTCGGTCTTCTTTGAAGTGTTTGACAAGCTGCCAGCTCTTCTTTATGCGTTCATAGCTGTCCTCCCGGCGATAAGGCAGGAAAAACCACGAGGAAGAAAATTGAGAGAAAAAAAGCAACAAGTCAGAAACTGAATAACGATATGGAAGTTCATCCTGGGAGCAAGCTAGCGGCAGTTTGACCCGTTATACGCGTAGCTTTTGCACATACGGTGATGAAAATCCAGCTAATTATGAATGCTAAAAACGTAGCTGTAGCTATCAGTGAGCTCGTTAGTCAATGTCGGAGCGTCGGCATGCATTCGTGATGTATTATCACCCTGCTGGTTAATATGGACGTGTAATGATTCAAACGGTTAGTGAAGGGAATGATTAATTAAGAGCTGAGCGTCGCGACTGCGCATAGGATCGGTTGAAGCATCGCACCGGAATTCGATTCAGTTTGCGAGCAAAAACGGAAGCGCTGGCTCTACTCGCGGTGGTTAGGCCGAATGAGTTTAGTGCGACTGACTTTCTTTTTACAATTTCTTTGGAGCGTTTTTTAGACTAGAATCGTTGAAACTGCATTCTGCATACACCTACGCCCATCGGAGCGTTGCCTACACACAAGGCCTCGAAATTTTATAAAAAAAACACCATGGTGGATCGGTGGCTGTGTCGCTCCGTTCCTGAGCACGATGTCACGGGCTCGACTCCTGACAGTGTCGTTGCATCTCTACGAGAGCAGAAATCCGACACGGCCACTTTATTGCGTTCGCGTGCGTGTTCAGAAAGCCAAGATAGTCAAAGTTATACCATATCTTCCAGGCCATGTTATACCCCACATTGTCAGCTGGGCCTGTCACCTAAATACTTTTTGTACGCCTAAATGGAAAAACGATTTTTCTCGTATTAGTAAATTACTCTATCACACTCAAAATAACCACGCTGGCCGGGAGAAGACGCTTGATAAGCGAGAAAACGCGCAAAAACAAAGTGCCGGTGGCGACGCCACCTTGAAGTTCCAGCACCAATCGCCGTGACGTCATAGATTCTGACGGCGTCTACTAGGGCCTACGTAATTCCTAACTAGTGAATATGTAGCGCATTATCCTCTGCGAGAGGCAGAGATGTACCATACCAAGAATATTTCGTTGAACAAATGATACCAAAAGTACGAAAAAAAGCTGTTTTAAATCCCTGACGTCATGCGCGAAGATTTCAGCGCGAAATATGAAAATGAAACTTTGACCTTGATTTTCTCTTACCTTAATAAATTAATGGTGGTTAAATTAACGAAAATAGTGTTTCCAGAGCGTTGTGTATCAGTCGCAATTAATTCATTGTTTCACTTTAGTTTTAACTAAAATGTAAAACCAAAGCAACCTTTATATTTCTAAAATAAAGATAGGGCGTGCAAACACGGACACAAGAGAGAAATCAGGACACCACAAACGCCGGCGTTTGTGGTGTCCTGACTTCTCTCTTGTGTCCGTGTTTGCACGCCCTATCTTTTTTTTCTTTTAGAATGAATACTTACCAACTAGCTCAGCTCTCTGTTATTTATATTTCTGTAAATGCGCACGAACTACTTAAACCAATAGAATATGTGACCAGTGCCCGGTCAAAAACAATTACCTATAGGACAGCAAATCACATGCGCACAACAACAAATATGCTTAATTGAACACTCATGAAAATTAAAAAAAATATTTTAACATTTCATTAGACAAGTAGAAGCGTTTGCTATGTAGGGCTCAAATTTATGTCTAACTTTATTTTCTCAGACAGAGCCCTCTAAGTTATCGTAAGCACTGAAATAGTAAGATTTAAGGGCAGAAAAACTTCTATTTCCTCCCTGTATCTCTCTCTGTCTGTCTGTCTGTCTGTCACAGACTGAAGCATTACTTTCCAACGGAGTGTACCGTGCCACGATTTGCCTTCACTCGTCGTCTTACCAGGCACAGCATTGTGCTGAGGTATGTTGTGGGCAGCAAGGAGTTGGCGCAGTTACGGGATTGGCAAGTCCACAGCTATAATATGGCTTCTGTTTAAGCAGGTCGGTAGAGAATACTTGGAAGTAGTCGGCTCCACGAGACATTTTCCGTGATGCGCAGCACCACACAAATATACGATGATGACACGACCGAAGGAAGGAGGTCTGGGAGTATTGCCTGTTCATACTACTGCAGAAACCATTGCGCGAAAAGCGAACAGCGGACGCGATGAAGACAGGACAATCGATAACTCATTAAGGCGAACGCCTAGATGCTTCATCAAACGCGAAAATTGACCGTCGGAGTCGTGGGCAACACGAGTGATACAAAAAAGCATCAACACGTGATGGTGTCACCATAGGACGTCATCATGACGGCACAGACCGCCAAAATGTGTGACGTACGTCATCATGACGTCACTGTGGCGTCACGTGGCGTAACGTTACATGGTGTCGTCATCATGACGTCACTTTGGTGCCACGTGACGTAACGTCACATGGTGTCGTCATCACATGGTATCGTAATTTGGCCAAAAGAGGGCCGATCACGGAGGCAATGCAAAACCAGGTGAGGTGCCTCCGATCCTGGAGGCAGTGCAAAACCACGTTATGCGCAGAAAGCTTTCGTAGGGTGGCAGGACAGGATCACTACATAGACCGAGAAGAAAACAAGAACATGGCTTTCGGCTAGAGTAGTCTTAGGTGAATGCATAAGGGACCCTGTGAGTTTTTAGTACTAACTTTCATTTTTTCGAAGTTAGCGCATTTTCCTGCATTCATCTCGTACCCTGTGCGCTTTTTGTACTTTGTTTTCTGCAGTACGATGGCGGCACGAGCCAGCTTAGCCCAGCGTGGAGCTTCTATGTTCCGCACTTTGTTGAGAGTGTGGCTCTTCTCGCAGGACCGTTACAGCGTGGCCGGCAGTGACTTCCACCTGATTGGCTACAACGTGGGCGCTCACATCGCTGGTTACGCCGGCGAAAGGGTCAAGGGAATCGGACGCATCACCGGTGAGTCGAACAGAGGACGTGAACTCCCTTTTCGCTTTAAGACGGAGTCGTTTATAATAATAACAAGGCTTAATTTTTGTCACATTGATGGAGGAGCTGGGGGTAAAAAGCCATTCTTCATAGGGACTGCTTGACACGAGCCAATATAGAAACTACTAGAATGGATGCTGGATATTATCGTGGGTATAGTGTACACACTAGTGGTGTAGTGGAAATCATGATTTCAATCGGGATGGATCAGATCTTCCTTTTTTTCTTTTTTACGAGGGCAGAAAGTTGTAGAAGAACGCGCTATACTGCCCCTCGTGTACGTTTAAACAATCGTACGTGATGCACTGGTGCGTACGTACTTTGCCTGATTAGTTTATTTTCGAGGTACAAATGACTTGACCTTATGAACAACACAAGGCCTAGCATGCAAACGTAAACTACGCACTTGGCAAGTAGACCCAGTGTGTACGTGATGTACGCCCGCGCTGACACAAAAAGCGCTCCGCGCGCCTCCTTTATTGCAGGCCTGGATCCGGCTGACCCGTACTTTGCCAACACTGACAAGGTGGTGCGACTGGACCCGTCGGACGCCGACTTTGTCGACGTCATCCACACTGGAGGATCCAGCTTCGACGCCAGTCCAAGTAAGCTGTACACATCTACTCGGAATAAGAACGTATTTTTTTTCCAACGCATTTGTTGGGGGTCCTCCAGGCGAAAAGCTGCGACACGCAGCTGCACTGTGCCTAGAGAGAGAGAGAGAAATAACTTTATTGGGTCCAGCGGTTTGGAGACCACTTTTGCACAAGGTCTCCTATTTGAGGCGAGCGAAGCGTGCACGGAGCTCTCGGAAGCTCGAAAGCGGGACGTTGTTTGCAGAGAGGGTAGTTTCTGTGAGCCCAGTCACCTCCTATGTGATGATTCGCACAGTGCATGCAACCGTGTTGCCAGTCCTTCATCGACATTGCACAGGCGCTTATGGTTCCATAAAACACTCTGTCGTGTTTCGTGTGGACACATTGCATGAGATACTAGAACACTAAGAACGTAATAATTGTTGGGGTTTAACGTCCCAAAACCAGGATATGAATATGAGGGGACGCCGTAGTGGAGGGCTCCGGAAATTTCGACCACCTGGGGTTCTTTAACGTGCACCTAAATCTAAGTACACGGGCCTCGAGTATTTTCGCCTCCATCGAAAAGGCGGCCGCTGCGGCCGGGATACGATCCCGCGACCTTCGGGTCCGCAGTCGAGCACCATGGCCACTAGACCATCGTGACGGGTCACTAAGAACGTCGATGTCCGGAATGCTAATATAAATAAATAAATAAATAAATAAATAAATAAATAAATAAATAAATATGTCCAAGACACATGTATAAGGGTGTGCCGCTTACTGGCAACTGTATATTGGTGACTGCGTCTCATCGCGGGGAATCATTTAAATATTGTCTCTTCATGGAATGAACGCAGTGATTCCTGCTTGCTCCTAGAGGTTCATCCACCACCGCTGGATCGAACGATCCACCGGGCTGTCCCGAGTTCAGATAACAAGTACCACAAGACGCATTGCTCTGCACAGAACATCCGGGCACGCTTTTCGCTCACATCGATCGTCCCTGTGTGTTTCCTCAACCACGGAGTTGGTGAATAACAGTGAAAGTAGATTGAAGTCACCAGCAACGGTTAAACGAGGAATGACGCGATAATGAATAATCGTTCCTGTAGGCCGGACAAGAGAAGCGTTCGCTACGCAAAGATATTCCGGTATATTATCTCTGGTAATCGCTTCAAGCCTAAACCTTCCTGCGAGCTTTCTCCATTGCTTGGGTGCCTGGATGTTTGTACAGTGAATCTTGCCTGCCCGTTCTTCGAGTTATAACGCTATATCATCCGGGAAACCAACTTCGCAGATAAAGGAAGAGGAGCTTAATTCATTCGGGCGCTAGTATACAGGCCTCGAAATTTTATTCAGAGTTTGACGTAATGCGAAGCTAGTTCCGATAAAATATTCCCGTAGACCGCTCTCCATCTCACACCAGATCTACATCACATCCGAAAATTTGCAGCATGCTGGAGAGAATGCTAATCTGTATACAGGGGTCACCTTCACCTTGCGTAAACTGCACGCATCGGGTATATCCAGTTGTGAAGATTTGTGGCAAATCTATATTCTGTGCATCCTCAGCTTCGGATAAGAGAAAAAAAACCCACGCGTATCACTCATTTCGCATGCATCAGACAGGAGCGCTCAGAGTTAAGCGAGTGCGTCGACGCAACAGACGCCTGGCACTGGCAAGAAAGCGTGCGCTAGTTCCTGCCGTGTGGGCCTGGCATGCGCACTACAGTCCCTGTATATGACCCTCAAAGAGAGCTGGAGTTGCGCAAACTTATACCGTCCAGTATTGTAATCCAGTACTGTGCGATAAGATCGCAGCGGCTGCCTACATCGAGGCAGCTAAATGCATGAAATGTAATTGCACGAATGGCGTCAATGCAACACATGGACGACATGCATGCCAGACGTGCAGTGTGTGGGTCTATCGTAAATATTCAGTTACTGTATATGGTTCGATATGAGAGACATTATTACAGTACCTCTGCTCCGTACGGAGCAGATTTACTGCATAATGGGTGCCCATATGAGTACCCACATGGGTACCCATGTAAGGTACCCATATATGCATTCCTATACAAGGTACCCATACAAGGTACGTACCTTATATGGGTACGTCTCTCACTGCCTGCTAAGAGAGCTGTGCAAGTCGTAGCGCGAGAGCTGTGATTGTCCAATTTGAAACTCCAATCTGTCAGAGTTAACGCTACTTCGATGAAGAAGGCTCTATGTAGTGCGGTGCATTTTATGAGGGCCACGACCAAGGTCCTAGAAGCCACGTCCCCGCATCTTATGACCAAAGGGCTCGCGTCTGGGCTGCTGCCTTGCACTTATTTTTCTTTTCTTTAATTACGGAAGCAGCGGCATTAATAGGCAAATAGGGAGAGTCATGACGCAAGTGCAACGTCCCGTATAGCTATACAAATGTCTCAAGGCCTAACTACAGCATATCAGGGCTTCTCGAACGTCGACGCCGCAGCAAACCGCGTGGCCGCGCTTTTTTCGTGCCCACGCCCCTGTGGGCCCTTGCGCTGCGAATTGAGTTGGCATTCGTTTTGAACCGAATGCCGACGGTTACGAATCACCCTGACGGCTCGACGCTCTCGCGGCAGGAAATGTCGCGGAGCTTCGCCGTGAACCGCGTCGCACGAACGAACGCGCGTGTGACGCGATACACTTGGCAGTGCTGGCCGTCTCCGCGGGCAAAGTCGAGCCTACGCAGCTTAAACATGCAGAGCTCGCGTTTCGGGCGTTTTTGTCGGCGATAAAGACGCGAAGGCGGCGACGATACACCGCACCCGCTTCTGCGCGTCGACAGGTCGTGGTGCCCTCAAGGCAACGTTTTACAATGTGAGAGGTATCGTACGCCGCCTGCTTTGTATTCATCGCGCGGGCTGCCCATGCAGAAACCGCGAATACACAAGAGCGCTCTATGGACTTCGTTGGAGGCAGCCGTTGCTCTATGCCGGCTTCATATTCGCTTCTTTTGTTCTTATTTAGTTGTTAAAGACTGCAGCTGTACGCTCTTATCAGCGAGGAAGCGACGTGAGTAACAGACGGAGTGTTTGTGACGATTGCCAACCGGGCCTCTGTTGGTGACGTGGGCCGCCTTGGCGAGCGATTACATTTGGCTCGGTTCCCACACCCGTGGAGCATAGGCGCGTCCTGCGAGTGCGGTTAGGCGGAGATGGAACAGAAGCCTGCAGAGGGCGATTAGGCCAGGCGTGGCAAACGTGCCGGAAACTGCTGTCCGGCTGAAAGTGCCTGCGAATCGTCTGAAGCGCCGTGGAATTAAGCGGCATCAGTCACGAGGTTATCACATAAAATAATTGCGTCAAGCGATTCCTGTATTTGCGATCGTCCATGGTATTGGTGGATCGATGACAACGCTCGTTCGCCTAATATGCTTGCACCCGCCACGTTGGTCTAGTGGTTATGATGCTCGACTGCTGACCCGAAGGTCACGGGATCGAATACCGGCCGCGGCGGCTGCATTTCGATGGAGGTGAAATGCTTGAAGCCCGTGCACTTAGATCTATAGGTGCACTTTAAAGAATCGAGGTGGCCAAAATTTCCGGAGCCCTCCAGTACGGCGCCCCTCACAATCGTATTGTGGCATTGGGACGTAAAATCGCAGATATTATTATTACTAATACTCTTGCATTTGTTCCTTCGGGCGTTGTGTCTGGGGCGTTAACTACGACTTTTTCTTTCTAAATCACACACACAAAATATTTTTTTTGTAAGATCTATGCTCCAAGTATACGTTCTACCACCGTTCCCATGGGTTTCTGTTCGGCGCATAGTCAAGTTCTATTGTGTTACCTAATCCGTCGTCTTGTCAGCCTAGAATGCACTACTGAAACGTTCCGTATGTCATTCCCGTAATTCCTCATGTTTCCGTAAGATTCGTACAGAAATATGTGGCAAATATATGACAAATACATGCAAAACATATAGATTCCGTAGGGAAACATATGGAGTTAGTGGAATGTCATAAGGATCGTTTCAGTAGGCACACTACGACAATCCCAATAGGCTCGAGACGTCGTTATTAGATAATACGAGAGTATGGCACAATTATACAATGTCCAGAAAAGCTAGCACGCATAGATGTCTGAGCACAAACTTCCCTGTAGGTGTGTTGTAGACTCTACTAGAATTGTAGCACACTCTAAAGTATACAGTGCAATGAATAGATGGATGGATGGATGGATGTTGTGAAAGGGTAATACCATCAACTAGTCTGTAGCACGAAGCTGCAAACCATTTCAGAAAGTATCATCCATACACTTGTAACTTGCAAAGGAACGCCTTTGGATAATCGTGCTAGAAACAGGTGGATGGCACTATGTACTTATTATGAACCTTTCGCCAACTTGAAGGCTTCCAAAGAACTGCCGAGCTAATATAGTGCTGCGCAAGCAGAACGACAGAAAACGAAGACAGTTGCAAAGCGCAGTACGTCGCAGAGCGTTCTGTACTGCCTTCCTTGTTTGTATTTATGCGTGCGCCGCACGTCACTAGTTCAATATGAACCAGCTGGTAAGCAAGGTAGTTTTGTTCCAAAAGATCTAATTTGCCATGTGCGGAATTTATGAGCTTCCCCTTCGAAACAGATTGCTGATGGACGTCACCGCTGCCTTCCTTCTGAACCACTTATCGGCCAACAGCCTGTAGTGCCAGAATGCGTTCACGTAACTTTTGTACGAAACTACATGCGGCAGGAAACGCTACTACACATAGTGTAGAAAACAGTAGCAGCACGTGGGCATAGCACCGCGTCACGCTGCTTCTAGCGTGGTCGCCATGAGCGCCCGCGGCGAGCCGCCCAGTGCCGATAGCATCGCGTAGCGGCCGTTCATTGTCTTCAGGCTTCGTGTGTCCATTTGTGCGTGCGAGGGGGTGTTTAGCCAGTTGAGAGACGGAGCGGCCGTGTACGGTGAAGTAGCCCCTGCGGCGGTCATGGCCGGTACGGGCTCGGTCAGGTCCCCTCTGAAGTAAGCGCTGACAATTAGCGTGCCTCGCTTTGTTCCTGGTTTCTTCGTATTTCGTGACTTTTCACGTCAGTCACGTTTTGCGAGTGTTGCCATAGCGATCGCGAAATTGGAGAGCTTGAGGGAGTCCCTTTTTCGGGTGTATGCATAGGCGTGCGCAGTAGTTCTCGACTAGGGAGGGTGGGTGGGGTTAAGTTTTACTGAAACGCTCCCACCCCACCCTCAATGGCCGAGTCCGAAAGAAAACTTTGCAACAGATACAAAAGTGGAAGTGAAACTATGACGTGCTACTCAAAACGGCCTGCCTTTGGTCCGCGACTTTTTGGGGTTAAAGGGGGGAAGTGGAATGCAACATCAGAGGTCCTCCTCTGCCGCTATCGTCAAAAGTCTGCACGGCCATAACCCTGCACTTAGACAATGGCGGCACAGCTTTATCTGACTGAGTAAAGGTATGCGACAGCTAGACTTGGCGCCCCTTTGGAGGAATGGCAGGGGGTCACCATGATATCGTCTTATACATTTATTTTCCTGTAGACTTAGAAAAGCAGCTGAACATTTATATATTTATTCGTGAAGTTGAGTATCACGTGACCCGCTTCGCAGCCCGTAACCGAGGACAGCTTTTCCCGTGCAACAGGTGCCAACTGCAGTTGGCGGTAACTGTAGTTCATTCCGGTTAACTGAGGTTCATCGCAACAGAGGTTAGCGAGCCCACGCTAACTATCGTAAAACTAGCCTTGCGTTCTTCTGGTGAAACTGCATTATGAAATGTCGGCGTCGCTGCTGCCGTATTGTTCCCGGTAACCAGTTGAAACGCAAAGGGCAAGGTGCTCACATACTAAAACTGTCTAGTTGTTCAAGCAAACTAAAGAAAAACAAGTAGGCAGACAGCCACTCCGTTCGGCCGGCACGGAACTGACAGCACTCCACGAGATTCACTGGGGCCAACGCCACGTGTTCTCCACCTCGCGTGCTGCTTGCCGCAAAGATGAGCGGCGCGGGCGGTTGAGCTAGCGGCGTGGCCCTGACGTATACGAAAGCTAGTTAGGTCGCGGAAGTCGTCTACGACGCGGGAAACGGAAAACAAAAGCTCGGGCTACCACTATCCCATTTCCTTTGTCGTCCCAGTCGTGCCGATACGCAGTCTCCTTTGAAGACGCAGGAGAACGGAAAAGTCGCGGCAAACGGGGCGCGAAAACACCGCGTCACCACCACCGCTCACTTCCGCCACGAGTCTCCGCAAGGGAGTGAGACAATGTCTTCATTAGACCCGAACGTAGGTAGTCCTCTCTGTAGCTCACGGCCCGGTTGAAACAAAAGAAATCCCTCACCATGAGAACGACGTTGGCATCGGCTCGCAAACACACAGCGTTCGGCCAGAGCACGAGTGCGCTAAACAAACTGCGGAACAGAGGCGAGTCATTCAAGTGGAAAAACCATCTACAAGAATAGAGGCGGCACGCGTTATCGACGCATGTGCTTAGTCCTTGGAACGCCTTTGGGGATGCGGCAAATTGAAGCTTTCTAATAGCCCTGACACACGGGCACTCTAAAGTCCTTTAGGTGTGAAGACATCTTCCAGAAAGGCGTTCATGCGCAGTGACGCACGTCAAAAGAGTATCTCTAGAGTTCCTAGAGGGCTCGCTTACCATTCAGGACCGGCAACTCCTTTGTGAATCTCAAATGTTTACTCAGAAAGAGCGGCCCAAACAAGCTATATATACTCCGTTTCGGCCTTACCGTATAATGCATGCCTGTCGTGTTTATTCAATGGCTTGAACAAAGCGCCCCGCGGAACGAGGAGCAAAAAATGCCGGTCGCGATGACGATAACGCAGAAACGCTCCCATGCTGCGCGGCCCAAGCTTTTCGTTGATAATGCTAAGCAGCAGCGTATTCAGAAGCGTATACGGAATTCGTTGCGGAAGTCTCGGCTTCACTTCCGTGTACGTAAGGTTAAGCGTTGCGTATTTGAGACTTCCTGCAACTTTTCGACTGATATGAAGGAACCCTTCTTTCAGTTCTCAAGGAACCCTTCTTTAATCAGGTTGGTCCTCAACTCCCGTGTGTTCAGACTCGGGGGAGGGACACCCCTTGCAAGTGTCCCCCCCCCTTCAAGGAGGTTAACTGTGTTGGACCTCCTTGTGATGCTTCTGGATGTACGTCACTGATTAACCTGCGTGCGCGTTTGTGTGATAGGAACATAGCACGTACGAACACGCAAGAGTGTGCACACGGCGATATCAAAACATCACTGGCGTACGTTTACTCTCCCGTGCATTTCGGTTACACACCATTCCTTCCACGGCGTTGGAAGGGCTGTAAACGGAACCCTTGCATATACGTTCATGCCTATGCCTCACGTGATCGTGTCCCATTGCATTGCATACATCAGTCGCATATAGTTCTGCAGCCGGTTGCTCATTTACTCGTTTGTGATCCCTCATTGTTCGCCGTTTGTTTCTTTCCTTGTATTCTTTTCGCTAACGCAGAGGTGTGTCAGGGTCGTTCGGCAAGCGCTCGACGCGTGCTGCGCAAGCGCCTCGGCTTCCAGTTCTCACCTCGTTTCATTTTTCTCGCATCCGCTCTCCACGCTCGACTTGCTTCTTAGTTGCTTTGTATTTTTTTTCTTCGCGAAAGTAATTAGAGGCCCTCGTGAAGGTGTGGAAAAGTGTTTGCTCTGCATGTAGCGTCCGGTAACCGTCCTCAAAGGAGCTAACGTGACGTCACAACGATGACGTATCATCGCGAACGCTATCGTCATGCTAAAATAACTTCTTGAACATATTACTGCTTAGGTTTCTTAGGTACACTTTACATGCCGATATCGTGAAAAGGGGAGACAAAAGAGAAGACAGTGAAACGCCAAACTACCATCTCTTTAACGACAGGCTCAGAGACAGGACATGGAAGGCCCCTTCCGCGCATGCGCAGACTGCTAAGGTGTGACGTAGAAATGCATGATCATGATCATGACCATGTATTTTCGCTTTCCGCTTGCACATCCCGGCATGAATCCTTAGTGAGCCTTGAAGACTTTCGTCTGAATTGCGCCATTTATAGAAAGCATTATAAGATTATGCTATATTATACGAGATTATAAGATAAGGTTAACAAAGTTATAATAATAGATTCCGGTGGGAGCTAGCAGTGGTCAAGAGCGAGGCGTCACCCTGATGGCTCGCTTTCCCACACTACAGGAGCATCTCCAAACATCGCGCGGCATGCACTGTCGAGGTGTTTACAGGAAGTTATAAGCGAATCACGCGTCTCCATCGTCGAGTATCGCTCGCAACTGAGGAGCTGAGAGATGAAGGTTGAATTTACAGAACACTGAATATTTACATCTTCCAGTAAGGCATTACAGCGTGCAGTCGATGCTTATTATCGTGTTAACAACGCTGGAAAGCCATTTTTAGCCATTTTATGTGCGATTACGTTTGGGGCGAGTTGGTATTGATCCGCTGTACATGTTTGGCTATCTTTCCTTCATCAGTTATGTTGCATTCGAATCGTTATTTCTGTTCCTGTCCCTCCAAGTGCATCTGATTTCGATGCTCGAAGACGATTGCTACATGAGAAAGTGCGTCAAATGAAACCGTGCTATCCATCCGCCTATCTTGACAGAGAGCAGCAGACGGCTCATACCTTTGTGCGTGCTTTTCTGATTGCTCTGTTTGTGATAGAGCGATATACGGCACGAAGGTCGCTTCGCTCGCTGCAGCGGCCGCGTTTCCTTACGCTAGGTTGGATACTAAAGGGGGTTAGCTACTTGCCTCACTTCGTATAACATTCTAATTTGCAACAATCGCGTTCATCGTTGCTTCGCCCTTGCGGCGAAACTGTGTTTTAAAGCGGACTACTTGGCTCAGATCACAAGGGTAACTGAGAATTGTGTTTGCCGGAGCTCGTTGGTGACACGTAGAAAGGAGGTTCCAGTCAACTACGAGGACAAAGACGTACGACACACCGCTGGACTAGCAACTGAACGTTTATCGAAAACTTTCATTCATATATAGGCCAGTTCTTAGCGAATGCGTTGCTCAATGATTATAAGACTGTTTATTTCTGCGCATGAATCTTTTTTTCTTTTTCCGTTAGTAGTATGGATGGTGTACCGGTGCATGATTGTCCACACTGATCGATGGCCATGACTTCTAAAATTTCGCGCGTCAACGTGTCATTACTTCTTGCTAAAGCTCGCCACAAGGGTGATGGGTGGTTAATTGCGAGGAAAACTAAGTTACACGAGACGAGCCTTCACCTACTAGATAAGGTCTCCTACAGTAAAACCGCGGTGACACGAATATCACGGGTTACCACAAATATTAGTATCATACAAAATTCGTATCACCAGAAAACGTGGAAAATTAGTATGCGACAAAAGAAAGTTGGCATACGTTTTGATTTAGTGTTTCGCAGGGCCGCACCGATGTCATGAACAGCTCTAAATGATTGCCAGGAAAGTTTCTTGACGTCAACGATCATACTTGTTCTCGTAAATGTACGGTGCGTGCGTGCGTGTGTAATCAATGAACCAGATGTGTTGTGACCCGTGACCGCTATTAGCCCCTTCCTAATTTTACTACGCTTTTCTGCATAACATTATAGTATTGCGGCAAAACTGACCTTAAGAAGCGCTTTGCACGCGATAGATGAAGGTCAGAAAAGTTTAGAACCGCTGTCCTTTGTTGCTGTTACCTTCTTATCGCGATGGTGTTGAGGGTGTTTTTTGGGAGATTTACAGCCGTGCCCACACAATCGGGAGGTTTGCTGCGAGGGCCTAGCCTAGCTGCGAGGCCTAGCCTAGCTGCGAGGCCTAGCTTCTTCGGCATGACCGTCCGCTTCGTCTCTTGGGGCCTTCGTCCACCTTTCTTGGGACTTCACGATGAACCCGCAGCCCAAGTTTCAGTCTTGTTTCATAGAACGTCTGATTGCGAGGACATGGCTTGCATCGACGCGACAGTCACTTGTTAACACAGTACAAAGACGCTGCTGCCTCGAGCACGGCAGCACGCGTCAGCGCGATGGAAATAAAAGAAAATGGATGGATGGATGCTATGTGCGTCCCCTTTATAACGGTGCGGTGACATGTCTGCCACCAGGCTCGAAGGAAAACGAAAAAAAAAACAAGAAAAACTTCCTTGTTTCATGTTGGCCTAATACCTTATCTACATTGATTAAATCTATGTTATTATGCCAAAAAAAATATAAAATCACGGTCCATCTCTCTGCCTCTTAAGGCAGAATGACCTTATTTTCCCCAATATTTATTTTTTTACTTTATTTCTACTTTTCTGCCACCAATACTCTAACCGTCTCTTATTTCTATCGCGGACGTGTTCAGCTTTCCATTGTTTTCCCTAAAACCCAAGGCTTCCTGTAGACTCGTGCCCACACGTATACCTGGGTGAATATCGCCACATTCAATCAGTACATGTTCCATCGTTTACTTAGTTCCTCCGCAGCATGTACATTGTTCTTCTTCGTTACTGAATCTCGCTTTATAACTACGCGTTCTAAGGCAGCCCGACCTTGCTTCAAACAGTAAAGCGCTTCCCCTTGAATTATCATAAAACCTTTCCCTCCTTATTTCGTTTTACAGCGAAAGCTGTTATGAGATCATTTCACCGGCCGTTTTTGGCGCCGTAGTTGTCCGCCGCCGCCGCCGCCGCCGCCGCTGGTGTCCGTAACCACTATCACTCGAAATAAGAAAAAAAAAACGAAATAAGAAAAGATTCCAGGATGGAACGAGGTTCGAACCTGGACCCTCTGCGTGGGAGCCCAGTATTCAACCTATGAGCCATGCCAGTGCTTGAAACTGTTTTGCAAAAAGGTCCTATACAGGCTTCATGTCGGGAAGGAACCACATTAGCATATGCAATATAGCGTGGTAGAAGAGTAAAATAAGCACCAAGCGTCGCACAACGCGAATTCTGTAATGAGGCGTCACACAATGCGAATTGCGCAACGAGAAGGTTGTTGAATGCTTCCAACCCATTACAAAGGGCTCCGCCATAATTCTTCATCGTCATCAGGCACAGCATTAACAAAGTGCGCATAATGCCTTACATGAATTTAGCAGGTACCACGGCTCTCCGTAGAATGAAGAAAAATGGCATAATGCCTGCTTTCCTACTTCTCAAAAATTGCAATGATTTATAGCATAGTGGGTTCCTCGCAAGTGCACTTGTATTAGTTGCCAGTGAAGCCCATAAGCGCATGATCCATTTTCTCGGGGTCTCAGTAAATTTCTTCGCCCCCCCCCCTCTCTCTCTCCCACGTCAACGTATGTTATACAGTATGGCGGGAGAGGGACATAGCGACCGGGCGTCACCTAATGCAAACTACATAACTGGTGGGCCGTTTAAAGCTTCCTACCCATTACAAAGGTTTGAGCCATAATTCTTCATCGTCATCAGTCGTCGCGTCAACAAAGTGCACATAATGCTTACAAACGTGTAGCTGGTGCCTCGCTTCTCCGCAGAATGACGGATAATGGCTTAGTAGGTGCTTCCTAACTTCACAAAAATTGTGATTTATGGCGTAGTGGGTACCTTGCTAGTGTACTTGTATTAGTAGCCCCAGGAGAGCTTACAACGGTGCTTTAGAAACGCCGCTCTTCCAGCTTTCGCTGTGACTGCGCTGCTGTTTCAGCGCAGGCCTGGGGTTTTTTTTTCGTATTGCTTTAGAAACATCTGGCGTTCTTTCGTTTTGCTTTTAGAAAACATCTGGCGTCTTTCGTTGGTTTATTTCATCAATCAACGGCGTTTTGAACAAAATTTTTATTGTTTAATCACGCACAGGAGAAATCTCACCAGACACTACCTTGGAGGTAAACAATGGCTGCTAATGGGAATGAGAGACAGAAGAAGTCGGCTTTTAGCTAACACTTACACTTCTACTTCTACTAACGTTTCCTACTGCCCGAAGGTCGCGGGATCGAATCCCGGCCGCGGCGGCTGCATTTTCGATGGAGGCGATAATGTTTGAGGCCCGTGTACTTAGATTTAGGTGCACGTTAAAGAACCCCAGGTGGTCGAAATTTCCGGAGCCCTCCACTACGGCGTCTCTCATAATCATATCGTGGTTTTGGGACGTTAAACCCTAGATATATTATTATTATTAACGTTTCCTACTGGAACATGCCAATGGCTGCTAATGGGGAATGAGAGACAGAAGAATTCGGCTTTTAGTTAACGCGCACGCTGCGAATTTTTTATTGTTCAACAACGCACAGGAAAAATCTCCCACCGGCACCACCTTGGAGGTGAAGATCTGGTACTAGCGTTACGACTGGTTACGCACTACTACGAGGGACGAACGGGTGCCGCCTTAAAGAGCTTCGCCTCTAATAAGTCCTCTCCGCCTCTCTGACCTTCCGCTTAATGCTCCTTGTTGCCATATCGCCCACAGTGCTAGCCGTATATTTACTGGTTAGCCTCCTAGTTCTGTTTCTCCCTTTCGTGTCAACGCTTTTTCTATACAAATAGCTGAAAACCTTCTCTGCCCATCTACTCTTCTTCTTTTTCCTCAGCTTCTCTTCGAATCTCATTTTGCTCTGAGCTTCCCTCTCTTCAAAACCTGTCCATCCCATATCAGCCTTTACAGCCTCATTTGTCGTCTTCCCGTGAGCGCCCAACGCGAGGCGGCCCACCGTCCTTTGATTTACATCCATTCCCGATTGCACCTCTGACTTCGTGCACACCACTGAGTTCCCAAATGTAAGCCCCGGGACCATCACACCCTTCCACAGCCCTCGAAGCACCTCGTACCTATTGTATCCCCATAAAGCTCCGTGCTTCATAATTGCAGCATTCCTCTTTCCCTTTGCTACCGATGCTTTCTCTTGTACCTCCATATATCTATCCCCCTCATTTACCCATACTCCGATGTACTTGTACTCGCTTACCCTCGGCATTTTTTGGCCGTGTATGAAGACCGCATGGTCTTCGTGATCATTGAATACCATCAATCCACATTTTGATGCACTAAATCCTAGTCCTAGAGCCTCACATTCCCTTCCGCATATATCTGCCAGTCGCTGTATATCATCTTGACTGTTCGCAACTAAGACAACATCATCAGCATCAGCAACAAACGCGACGTCAAGGCCACCTGTAATCTAAACGCGAAGGCGCATAAAGGCCTCCAAGGTTCGCGCGCACAATCTCTGAGGCAACGACGTACCGTTGACGGTTGCGCAGCGCACATGCCCGCACCGACCGCGACTGCCGCGTCTTTCGCGACAGCGCGGGCAGCCCCTCTTCGTACCTGGACGCTAGCGTACATTCGTATCAAACGTCACCGGGTAAAAATCGATTCGAAACAACCGTAATCCACTACATTGCAGGCTAAGGGGCCCTGTCCGGGACCACAGAACAATTCGTATCACCACGAAATTCGTGCGAGCCGTGATCGTATCACCGAGGTTTTACTGTAATTAGTTGAAGCGATGCAGAAATAAGGATTACTTGCTGCTTGCTCTTTATAACGTTTTTTTTTGCATACGACAGAAAAGTCACCACGCTATTCTTGCCTGAAGACTTGTGAATGGTAGAAAAATGCGGGGCATCTAGCACGCTAGTAGACAATGTAATGTACTACTCACAGGAATAAGCGCTGGCGAAGTACGTATATCTAACATGCGAGTCTCCAATCGTCGACGGAAAGATTTTATCGCAAAACACAGCGCACCTTGCCCAATTCGGTTTTAGCAGGCGTCACCGCGCGCGAGCCATGGCATATGTGACTCTATCAAAGACGTGCGGCGCACTCGAGTAAAGAATAGGCGAGGGGCTCTACC
This sequence comes from Rhipicephalus sanguineus, assembly GCF_013339695.2. Lineage (NCBI taxonomy): Eukaryota > Metazoa > Arthropoda > Arachnida > Ixodida > Ixodidae > Rhipicephalus > Rhipicephalus sanguineus. The sequence goes on along the minus strand of NC_051184.2, from coordinate 89,169,699 downwards.
GTTCCAGAAGTGCCGAAGCCACCGCGACGTTGGTCGCAGTCCCGCTGGTCGTATAACCCCTAGACCACCGCCGTGGGTCTTAAAAGAGTGAGCTGCCAGCTTAAGATCCATTTTACGTGAGACATATGGCCGCCGCCACCTTGGGCTGTTAAAAGAATGCTTTCTTATTGTTGTATACCGCGATGTGAATTGATAAGATCATGAAACGTCGATAGCACGAATCGAACCGTTTTCATGCGTATGCGTCTACCGGCTGCAGTATAGTTAGTTGTCAAAGATACAAAATGTAATATAATAATAATATATGGGGCTTAACGTCCCAAAACCACGATATGATTATGAGAGACGCCGTAGTAGAGGGCTCCGGAAATTTCGACCACCTGGGGTTCTTTAACGTGCACCTAAATCTAAGTACACAAGCCTCAAACATTTTCGCCTCCATCGAAAATGCAGCCGCCGTGGCCGGGATATGATCCCGCGACCTTCGGGTCAGCAGTCGAGCGCCATAACCACTAGACCACCGTGGCGGGGCAAAGATACAAAATGGCAAGGTTCACAGCTCAATATTGTGACGACGTGGGATCAACGAGGACACGGAGAACGACAGGCAAACACGCTTTATCATTCATAGAAAACTGCAACGTCTTCTTCGTCCCCGCGATGGGCCAAAAACACTCGCGCTGCTTCGTTGCCGTCGTCACTGGCACATACGCGCGGTATTATTCCCCCTTTAAAAAGAAACATCGCCCCGATGTTAGACGTCCAGAAAGCAAGGTAAAAAAAAAAACTGCGCAGTTAGTCACTGCAAGTATGGCTTCATCCGAAGTACGTATGTGCCAGTGACGACGGCAATATAGTGGCACTGAAACCCATACGTGAAAGAGTCTATACCATTCCAACTTTTTGCAATCACATTCATTGCGGTGCCCTTGCGGCGAAAGCTTTGACTTTTTTTTTCTCCAACCGTAATGCGAGCAGCAATCACACTGCGCACGTATTCAAACACTGTCAATATTTCTTTTCGTTTTCGCAGGCCGGCCGACGGTTCAGGACTACGGCCACCTGGACTTCTACCCGAACGGCGGCCTTCCCCTGGACTGCCAAGAACCAGGTCAGGAGTTCCTCAGGCACGACGGTTGGGTCTACGGTAGGCTGCCACTGCTTCTGCTTACGCCTGCTCTCTACTCACGCACGCACTCACGCTCAGAATGCACGGTCCTCTCGTCTGTGCACGGACGAGACAATGGTTCACTGTTCCAAACGGTCGTATCGACGTTACCTTTTGGTTGCCCGGAAGCCTCCATTGCTTTTTTTCGGTAAATCTTTGAACTGGTTTGCTGGCAATCAAAGCTGATAACTCGTACTCGGTAGAAGGCACGGACGGGGTGCACTCTGAGTTAGACGTGACGCGGAACCTGATGTTTTATTGTGTGGAGTGAATGATGAACTTGTTTAACCCTCACAGCCACAACACTGCAAGAAGGAAAATGAAGTACTCATCTGTTTTCTGAATCAGGATCCAGTGAAATGTTCGCGGCACATGATGGGGCATTCCTCCTTTGCCAAAATAGTCTATCTTTCTTTTAACTTTGAAATATGACGAGCAGTTTAAATTGGAGTCGTCGAGAGCTAAGCATAGGTGAAGTGAACAGAGGAAAAGCAATGATGTCATAGATGCGATGAGCATGGAATAGCTTTGACCTCAAGTAATGCTCAAGAACATAAGGGCATCACCCAGACGTAAAAGCTCTATAAGAGCTGTAACTTCGACAAAATTTTCAAAACATTCAATAGACAGCATTTTGGAGTTGTATAGAGATAGTTTAAAGAATATTGTCAAAGTTAGAAACCAATGGAAGTACATGTCATAAGGAAGACCTCCATTCCGACAGGCACTAATGGGCGTGTCTAGCAGGGTTTTCAACAAAAGTCACACAAGAATGATTTCGCTTCGGCTACTACGAAGCTTCGTACTGTATACCTCGCATTATAGGACGGATGTAGAACGCTGTCGCGTTGGTCGCGACACCAGCACGACATCGCTAGGCCTGTCAGTCAGCTTTCTAAGGGAGAGCTCGGTTGTAATACCAACTAACGTGACTGGTTTACTTGCAATGCTCTCATTCGCCCATGACGCAAGTTCTCCGAAGGATCAACGAACGGTTCGCCTCACATGAAGCCACAACCGGAAGCATCTGTGCCGTGAGAAGTTCATCCGTTCTTGCTTATTGAGTACCTAACAATGCCACTATGCACACAGCGAAGCCATATAATATGGAGCACCCGGTGTTGTATTTCTCTTTCTCTCTCCTCCCTACTCTTCCCACGGCTCCCATCTCACTTCCATTACGTCTCCCTAACCATGTCCTTTGTTACACTCCACATGCATTGCACTGCCCTGACTGCGCACGCTCTTGCACATGTCCTGCGCCATGTTTGCTCTCCTACCTGCATCGCACGCTCTGCATGCATCCACGCAATCTTCGCGCCGCCTTCCACACTGTCGTAAAACCCGTTTTCCCTGTTCTGTCACCTTCGTCTTCACCATATGTTCACGGGTCCTTGACGGCCCTCTTGTCCCCATCGACCTTCTCAATCTGCCTCACCATAAACCGCGTTACTTTTGTTTATTTCTTCTTTCGTTTGCCTGCCACATCTTCTGTTGACCACGTCCGTTCTGTCGCAACCACACTTTCATGTCGTTTCCGACATCCGATTCCCCACTTTTACCATGTCCTTCCAACGCGCTCCGACTCTTGGGACGTTCCTCTCAACACTTCCGAACTTATGGCCTTTCCACAATTAACGCTTTCGATCGCTTAACACCTATCTACGTGCCCTGTGTCACTCTGTTGTCACTCCCTGTTGTCTTGTACCACCTGTTCACCTCCCTCTTTCTCCCGTTTCCCCCCTCCCGCACCTCTTCTGTTTCACCACTGTGCACCACGCCACGCCCACACAACCCAACCCGCCCACGCACCGATGTTTGCCTACCCGTGTGTCCTACCGCGTGTCCTATTGTGACGTCCCACCTACACCCACCCCCAATGCACCAAATTCCCGTCCCGCCCCTCCTTGGCGAAAAACAAACCGCTTTACCTGCCCCTTCCAACACACCTTCCTTACCCACCCCGTGTGACCGACAGGTGTGAGGCGCTACGTGACGTGCAACGACCAGCGCTCGCAGCAGTACTTCACAGAGTCCGTGAACAGCGACTGTCCCTTCTACGGTTTCGCCTGCGACAACTACGAGAACTTCACGATCGGTGCTTGCGGCTCTGGCTGCGGCGCCGACGGCATGCAGTGTGCGCCCATGGGCTACCGGGCCGTCGACTGGCGTCGCTTCGCCGACGAGAGCCGAAGTGTGCGCATGTTCCTCACGACGTCCTCCGGCACGCCATACTGCCGTGAGTATACTTGCCGTGCGAGGTGCGCGTGCTATGTGGCCTCACTAGGGGCGATCGGGCATGCTTACACCACGCTGACCTAAGCGTCACCAACACCAAATGATTTCCATATTAAGATCAAACGAAAAGGTAGCCACTGTGCCCGGAAATGGAATGCCTCTGTAGCGTCCACATGTTATAATTATTATGTCATAATTACTACACTGTAGTTAAATACTACAAATAATGTCCCCTGTATTTGCCTTGATTTCATTGTCTGTTAGTTTTCGTGACCTTGTGTCTAACAAGTAAACGAGCCTTCGAGTCATTACCCTTCTTTCGTTCGTGCACAAATCAAATATCTTCGTATTTCTTTCCACGCTGCGAATTCGCTCAAGCCCATATCGGATATCGCTCAACGGGTCGACGTGGCAGCGTAAGACTATTACCGACAGCGATTCCAGCTTCGGTTTTGAACAAAGACTTACACATAATATAAACATGCATAATATGCTTCCAACGTGAAAGCTCCATATAACGATGAAAAGTGAAACAATAATTCTAGAAACCCTACTGCACAAAAGATTGTCTTAAAGGGGCACTAAAGGCAAATGTTACGTCGACATGGATTGCTGAAATAACATTCGGATAGACTTTGTAGTGCCTGTTTCATGCCAAGTAAATGCTCAGTTTGAAGGAAAATCACGTTTTATTTGTCCGCACACCGTTAACGCATTTCAAACCGCTCGCCTCCAAGAACGGCCTTCTAACATAGCATTCGTCATGCCCTCATTGCCCGAAAGTTGCCGCTTCAGTGCATCGGTGCGACATGCGTTAGCGGAGTACATCCCGGCAAAAACGGAACTTGTGTCGTTCTGAAGGGTAGCGTCAAGAGGTTCTTTTCTGCATAAAAATGAAGGAAAGAAGATGACTTTTAATGGCTCGTTTTTCTTTGTTAGACACGATATTAATGAGAACTAACAGACAATAATGCCAAAGACAGTATAGGGGGTGTTATTTCCAGCAATTAGAATATAAATGTAAATCAAAGCGGAAGAAAACATAACTTGCCGCCTGCAGGGACCGAACCTGCGACCTTCGAATAACGCGTCCGATGCTCTACCGCTGAGCTACGGCGGCGGTCATCCTCTCGTCCACTTTATGGGGTATATATGCGCATTTCAACTTAGGAGTGTTAGTTAGCGCCGATCGCAGCCATGGCAGCGAGTGTGGAACACTCTTTAATAATATTCTACATAATATTCTCATTATAATAATATTCTCATTAATATTCTACATAAAAATACTCAAATGCTCAAGTTGCATTTTGTTCCGTCTTAAATGCACTGCAATTTCATGTCATGGGTAGTTTAAGTATTTGTGATTATTTGTACTGAGGCCTCACTAGGTGATCAGGATCGGTGTTCTAGAATGTTCCACTGGTGGCGCGAACAGTGTCCCACGATTGCCTTAATTTCTCGGTTACTAAGTCGCTGTTGTGTACAATATGACGTTTTAGACGTTCTCAAGCATTCAGCGTTCGCTTTGACATAAAATCTTATTTGCCTTTAGCATCCCTTTAATGCTTTTTCTCTGCCACGACTCATGACGCAGGTAACCAGTACCACGTGCAGATCGGCGTCTCCAGCACGGAGGAGACTCGCAAGCAGCACGGGAACAGGGGCAACCTCTACGTCCACCTGCAGGGATCTAGACCTGAGGCGTCACTCGCCAACGTTGTTATCAGGTGCGAGCAGTGCTGCCCACACTTGTTCCTCACACCGCAGATAGTACTGCTGTCAAAGCTATACACCACACACAAGCATGAACCTACGTGCGATGCATTTACATCATCATCATTATCATATACTTAAACTCCACCTCTTCCTGTTACTTTTCCTTCTGTGCTTCTTTTTTACTATCATCATTGGCTGGATTTGTCTCTCGCAGGAGGAAGGCCAGGATGGCCTCTTCCAGCTGGCTTGTGTGTGAATTGCATAACCAGTAGGTGGTTCATAGCTGCCGACCCATAACAAAGGGCACACTATAATTCATAATAATCATCAGCCATAGCGTCAACAAAGACGCTGGCTCTGAAAGAGAGACAGAGAGAAACAGCTTTAATTAATAAGCATAAGGCTACCTGGTTACTGTGGGTGGAGCCCCTCGTTCGGAGCGCCGCTGGCAATTGCGGCTCGCCGTGCCTGGTCAAGGGTCTAGTCGATTTACGAGCCTGTCCTTAATTAGCGGCGAGACGGCGTCTTGCCGGACGCTGTGCGCGCTGGCCTTGAAAATGCGGCGTGCGCCACAAATATTCGCGTGACGTCTCAAGCTACGATGAAGAAAATGATGATGATGATAGCGTACACCTCCGACTCGGCTTAGCCGAATGTGTAAAGAACACCGCGAGTTCTTATTTTTGAAATACGTAAAAAATACATGGATTTATGAGTGCACGGGCAGAGTACAGCGATAGCAAGAAATGCGCTCAAACTGAAGCTTGGTCCCGTGCACCGACGAAACGGTTTTGCAGGAAGTACGACGACTTCAGCTCGGGAAAGAAGTCCGAGTTCCTGGTGACCGCCGGAGACCTGGGCCGCATCATCCGGCTGGACCTGGAGTGGAGGCCGGACCAGGTGTTCTACCCGGACCAGAACCAGGTGTACACTCAGCAGCAGCAGCAACCCGGTGCTGCCACGCCAGGATATGACTCGCCCCGGCTGTGGATCGACTACATCCAAGTGCGCAACCTCGCCACCGGAGAGAAGTAAGCGTGCCATGTGGACACCCTGAGGCTACCCTATCGAAAATTCTGATATGACACTTATGACACATATTCAATAATCTCGTATGATCATACGAGAACACGTATGATTCATATGTGTTCGTACGATATTATTGGATACGAGGCATATGTGTCATATGAGAATTTTCGATTGGGTATGGAGGGGTTTTCGAAGCTGCGTGTTTGTGGATGTACGCCCGTATCCACAGGAACCGCTGCTAATTCAAAATGCTTCAAAGAAGCATTTTAGTGAGAGCGAGAGAGAGGCAGCACGGGAATAGCATAAGCGAAAGGCCGAGATGCCTACCAGGCTAAGCCCATTGTGCGTCGTTTTCATCATGACACGGCGCATGCACCCTTACCCTGAAGGAAAAGTCGCGAAAGGCCTCTTGATCTGGAAGGCTTTTGTTCTGGCAATACCGGTTGTCCCGCGCCTACAAAAACGGCAGACGGCAGCACAAGAAAATGAAAAAGGCGGGTTGGCTACCCTGCAAGGGATGGGGAGAATGGAAAAAGGTACCGAAAGGTGAAGACAAGACCGTGGATCCCTACTTTGCACAAAAGCATGCGCATGAAGAAGCGTTCAGCGACCAAATAGAAGGAAAATACAGCAAAGGTTTGGTCCAGGGTGTTTGGGCAATTAATTAAAGTTCTTTCTCGTCACCTGCCAACAAATCATGTGCTGCTACCAGCATGCTTTTGTTCAGATTTTTAATTCACGACCGTAACATCCCGAGGCATGTTCAGAATTTCAACTTGGCGTTTCAACTTCTAGGAAACAGAAACGGAAGCAATGCATATTTTTAGATAGCACGGCTCGGCACTGGAAGCATCATCTATGTATATATACATGGACTGAATTGACCTCTTCTGATGTCTCTTAAGGTAACGATGATTTTAATTTACATGAACGCTTAAATGAAAACGGGACGTCGTATGAATATGATCAGCTGGTGACGTCGATGACACGTATCTGTTATTCTTGACGGGCTTCCCAAAGTTTGAAGTTTATTGAAACATCATGAAAATACAAGTGACATAGTTCATAAGTATTACAGAAGGAGGTCCCGAAGTAAAGACTGTCAGGGGGACCTGCTAGCTATATTGTATTGATTGAATACAGGGCAGGCAAGTGGCGAGCGAAAGAAAAGCATATTGGAAACACGAAAGCGAAAAAAAAAAAAACACAACAAAAAAAGAAAGCAAAAAAAAAGAACAGGAAAGAATTCAAAAGCATGAAATGCAACAATAATACAGAAACCAATACAATAATACACATTAAGACAAATCGACGCGAATTCTAAGTTAACAAGGTCACACGTAAAACCTGAAAGCGACATTACGTGTGGGTTGGCCCTCTTCAAGAACACAAACAATATGTGAATGACACGTGATTAAACTTTTTGGGAAGACCACGTAAACAAGAGGATTAAACCGTGTCCACGCAGTTCACGTGTATCTCACTTCACATCTTTGACAACTAAGTTCAGAAAGCGCTTTCTAGTTCGATGTCATAGGAATTGAGGACAGTGTGCAACATATTACACGAGAGATATTTGGAGGACAATGATTTGCAGCTCAATCATAGATAAAATGAAGATCAAATTTGTGTCGCCCATGATATGGTATGAGCAGTAGGCAGCACATAAATTCACTTTCATGGGAAATTTCAAGAACAACCAGGTTTTACGTGTGGTATACCAATACAGAAATTTGTAATAGCATCGCTGACACAGAAGTTTCCGAGTACAATTTTGGTGTTTGTTTTCTTTCACATGTGTTAATTGCTAAAACAATCTTCTTTACAGGAATCATTAGATACACAATCGATGAATGAGCTTTATTATTCATGAGCTTCATTAATTTGGGATAAAAAATGCATATATAATATTTCAACCGGTGGCCAAAAGGCTTGTTGCAGGTTCACGATCAATTGCATCGTCCAAGAAGTCAGAGGAACGAACTTACGAAACTGTAAACAAAACCAAAGGTAACCTAATACATTTACAGATTCCCTCATTTACAAGTCAATTACCAATTGGTGATGTGATATTGAGGACAAAAATAATGCTGTTTCATTCATGAATTCTGGTAAGTAACTCAGATTTCCTTTCACGATCAAACATAAATAGCTCGGAAGATGACTTGTAGTCTCTGGCAGTTTATTGTTGTAAGTGGGAATTGATTCCAAGTGATTACACCATGGAAGGGAACAAGCCTTCTGCGGCAGCAAATAAATGATTACACGTTGTAAAGGCAGTTTTTAGGTGTGCGTTGGTTGACTATGCAGAACCTGTGAACTGGAGTGGCGTGAGCAATAATGATTATCGGCAGGCGAAATAAACATATATGGACAAGTTAACAGACGCAATTGCCTTGCTGATATTGTTGCAAGAAGCTCGTAATTGTATAGAAGTATTAGAATAGTCTAAAATTTGCCTATACTGTGGTTTTTGGGGAACATATGGCGCTTTAACCATTCACGTGTGGCCCATATTATTACCTGCTCGGATGAGAACGGATATGTGGGCGAGTTTGTAAGAATGCATCATAGAGGAGGTAGCGCCAAAAAAATACGTCGACACAAGCCAGGAACATAAACACGTGACGAGCGCGTGTTTATGTTCCTGGCTTGTGTCGACGTATTTTTTTGCGCTACCTGCTCTATGATTCATATTATTACCATTTATTGCCCTGATTATATGTTACGACGTGTTGAAAATGACCGCTGTTTTGATGTAATGCCCTCTGTGAGAGCTTATTAGAGTGTATGAAAGAAAAAAATAAAATATCGCCTGAGCTACATTTCTCTTGGCGCGTTCCCGCCGCAGGTTCGTGTTCTGCGGAGAAGGCACCTTCCTGCAGCCCAACGTGGCCAAGACACTGTTCACAGGAGGCAGCTGCGAGTTCGAGGTCGGCTCCTCGAGCCCTTGAGGCGAGGATGTGCCGGCGCGTCTCCTCGCCATTCCATCATCCGCACGAAAAAGGAGGAGACGGTCAACCAGAGTAGTAGTCGGCCGTGCCATACACGACCTCGCCATTCTTCGGGGACGAGGCCCACCCTTGGCTATACGGGGGGTAGAGGGGGAAAGGGGGTGGGTGGGTTGTGGGGGGGTGACATCAGCGATGTAGGGAAGGGGAAACAACAACAATGGGCCTCGCGAAAACTGCCCAGCCCCCCTTTCTCATTAATTGTTACGCCTCATAATATGTTGAAACGTCGCGCCAATTAAAGAAAACAACAACGACTGTTACGAAATCACGTTGTCTCTCGTATGGTCTTGACACCGTTTCCTCCGGCGGGATTCGAAAGACGGTTTGAAGCCGTTTTCATTTCAGAGGGAATAAAAAGTAAATATTAGAAAGCTCAAGTTATTGGACCTACGCTCTAAAAAGAGTTATTTGACTCTTTTCGGTGGCCACGTCCAAGACTCTCTCTCCTTTGAGTCTCTCAACTCTCCAACGAGAATATAATATAATAAGAGAGATCACGTGCCTCTTTACAGTGAGTCATATACGTGGCAAGTCATAACTCACCGAAAAGAGCCAAAGAACAATTTTTTCTTAAAGTGTAGATTGAATGGAGACATCGTAGCTGTCACAAAAGTGGATAACCTATACTAGCCGCCCTCATCCATTTCACGCCACCATAAAACAACATGCAATTAATGAACATCAAGCACTGGTGGTAGTAAGCTAGTAGATACAGTAGGTAGCTAAAGAAGGCCTCTACTGGAGACATGATGAAATGGGTAAATAATCACCATCAAGCACTGTTATAGAAATCCGGCGGAGTGGTTATTGTTACAAAAAAACAAAAGAAAAACTCACATGGTCCCTTATGCCTCCGACTGAGTTGGCTCACAGGCGAAAGCCATTTCCTTCTTTTTTTCTTCTTCTAAGTCGATGTATTAACCTCCCGCGTCCCCCTCCGAAAGCTTTCTGCAGCTAACGTGGTTTTGTAATGCCTCCAAGATCGGACGCATTGTAAGCTTTCTGCACCTCAACGTGTTTTGCACTGCCTTCGGGATCGGCCCACCTTTGACCAAACAACGATGTCATGTGATGACGTCGGGCTACGTGACGTCACGATGACATCATCACGTGATGACTATTTTGCATCACTCGTGTTGACGCCGCCGATGTGGGACACCGACGCGGGACGCCGGTCACTTTTGGCGTTTGATGAGGCATCTAAGGCTTTCGCCTTAAAGAAAGGCCATTCCTCTCTCTGAAGGTGGATGACCAGCGGAGCTGTAAATATCGCGATGAGAACACTTGTGGTAAAGACTTTCTTGTACCACTCATGGTCACTTAGTAACTGTAATGAGGACGGTGGGGTTCTTAAGATACGGATGGGAACGCTGGGAGTCCCACCAATGGACGAGGCCGTTTGCAGGTATTGAATGCACTTTAACACACATGGAAAAACAGGCACAGACACAAAGAGCACACGACGCGAACGCAAAGGAAACAGGAACGGGCTAATGAGCGTCTCCGCTTAATAGGACAGTCAGATGGTCCGATGCAAGCTCACCGACTGGTTGATCAAGCTACTTGAGCGACGCCAGATGATGCACGCCGACAAATGGAGCGACGGCTTTGAAGAGGTCGGCGCTGGCTTGTGAAGGCTGTTGGAAACAACTGAGCCTTGATGCAATGCGTTGGAGGCGGAGAGTGCGCACGGCTAGTTGAAGCCCTTAGCTTCAACTCGTGAATCGCGTCGCAGAGGTTCGATGCTCGGCCCGGTCATGTCTAACCCCGAACACCGTCTGCCGTCTGTTTGCTTCCTCTACAACACGCCCCGCCACGGTGGTCTAGTGGTTATGGCGCTCGACTGCTGACCCGAAGGTTGCGGGATCGAATCCCGGCCGCGGCGGCTGCATTTTCGATGGAGGCGAAAATGTTTGAGGCCCGTGTACTTAGATTTAGGTGCACGTTAAAGAACCCCAGGTGGCCGAAATTTCCGGAGCCCTGCACTACGGCGTCTCTCATAATCATATCGTAGTTTTGGGACGTTAAACCCCAAATATTATTACTATTATTCCTCTACACCACACATTTTTGCACGTGCACCACAGTCGCCATAGTAGTTCACTTCTGGCACATCACGCGCACATCACAGGAACGACGGTCACAATGGTCTTATGGTCGGTATGATATGCACTGATCGGCGCACTCACAACTGCAGACGAATTCTCTGACAATGCTAAATCGATGCACTTACGCCACAGGGTCGTCGGTCGCGCCGGTTCGCTGTGGCATCACAAGAGAAATGTCTCCAACACGAAAGGCGTCAAACCATTTGCTCTTCGGTCCCGACACATTCGCACTGAAATTGCCGACGACGATCGCAGCGTTAACGTCATCGCCACTGTCACACGGGCGAATTCCTTGTCGTTTTGAGTGCGTGCACTTTCGCTCACAGACTGTCACTCTGGCAGCGCGCTGCCGCACGACCAATAGAATTGTGCTTTTGGATATGATAGTAATGACCATGGCTTAGTGAGCAGCACAACATATATTTGTTACTTTCGGTAATATTTGTTTGCTAATATAGTGATATTCGAACAAACTTTAGGAACACACGCGGCGGACGCGATAATTGCACGGTTGTATACCGTGCATGCCCATGGCGGCCGTGACCATAAACTACCTGATGACGAGAAAATCAATCTACTGAACATAGCATTGGGAACAAAGTATCTACTGCGAACAAAGCAATCTACTGAGAACGTCAACGTAACTCAGCGCGTGTCTCTCACACTGCGGCTTCTTATGCTTTGCAAGAAATCTGGTCCCTGATGATCGTATAACTTATTGCATTAGCGAGTGTGGAGCAGGCCTCCAAGTGTTACAGAGTGTTTAACAACGTGCCGGACATTTCTTTCGGACAGAAGATAAGCATGACGAAAATTTGAGCTAGTTGGTAGGGTGCCATCAGAGTTACCGCAGACGCTACCTTTATGTAGCAGAGTTCCGCATAGGTCTGGCTAGCAACCACAGCTATGTGGCGAAGTCGCACCCCGTATTTGCAGGCGCCATGCCAACCGTGCCACCGATTAACTTGTCTGGTGTGTCGAATACCGGCGATGAACACTGACTATCGGTGACTAGTGTTAATTCAGTCTGCAGCAGCGGCAGCATCGAAAAATACAAAAATGGGCCCGAACGTCAGCTTCTCCGCAATGCACGGTTGCTAGCGACGTTTGGAAGACAGATGGGGAACTCTGCTTCCTAAAGGTAACACATACAGTAACTGTAGGTGTCATGTGCACGTAGCGCCATCTCTTGCCGGCCTGCCGTAACTGAATGGGAAATAGGCGAAAAAGGTCACTGACGAAAAATGCTAGTTACCAAAAATAAGTCCCGGTTCTATACAGCAGATATTTATTTGAACATTCTGGTAAAATTACAGCGTCGTACTACAAACCAGGTGGCTTCCCAGAGTGTTTAATATTTAACAATGGGGCCCTATTTGTTTCTAATGGGCGGGGTTCAATTGTCCTGGGATGGATGGATGGATACAACTTTATTGACGCCATGAAATGGGTCAGGTGAGGGGGGGGGGGTGATGGGTTCAGGGAAGAGGAAGACGATGGGCCCTCGGGCCGCTCTAGGTGTCCGAAAGCCCTTGCGCTTCGGCGACCCCCTTGGCCCAGCACGTGATCCGGAATTGGTCGTCCGGTCGTGAGCTGCGCAAAGCAGCCTCCCGTCGCTCCTGTCTCTCAGATGCGGCAAAGGGGCGATTAGGCTTGTTCGGAGAATGACAATACATGTGATTAAAGTCGGCTCGCAAACTCGAGCAGAGACGACAATGGTGTAAGGCGTCACCCTGATGAAATTTGGAATTGGTGAAGTGGGACATCAAGGTGCCCGCTTGGAGTCGGCGCCAAATGATTTGCTCAGCCTGGGACAGAAACTCACCTATCACGAAATTTACATTACCACAGTTCCCGCATGGTCTACCCACCAGCCCATTAATCGCTGTCCTGGGAAGCCACACGCTTTGTAGTGCGATAGTACAATTTTACCAAAATATTCCAGGGGGCCTAGCTCTGCTGCCTATAATAAATAATTGTTGGGGTTTAACGTCCCAAAACCGCGATGTGAGAGACGCCGTAGTGGAGGGCTCCGAAAGGCCGTCATGTTTATTTTTGCAGATCGTCCATTAAAGGAGTACCGACACAAAAATTTTAGATCTTTTCTTTTTCTGTTGCAATAAGTAGCTAACGACCCACTTGTCGCGGCTGGAAACCTGGTTTGCTCGTGCGCGTGACGGTTAATTATTTTTTATAGCATCCAGTTGTAGTTTCGATTTGAAAGAGCGCCTATTGAGGCTGGCCCCGGAATCGTTTTCGTGTAAACAAAGCGGGCTCCGTGAGCACACAAAACCATGTTCATATAAGAACCACGTTGACAACTCTTTTCAACGAAGACTCGTTGGGTGCTGCTTTAATACAATCTGCGATCTTGTGACTAGGCGTGACACACCTAAAATACACTGCCGAGGCAAGGACGTCGGCCTTTGTAGTCCCGTGCGAGTCCATAAAGTAGGTGGCCCCTGTGGAGCCCAAACTTGTGATGCTAGTGGGCTGTTGGCTGTTTACAATAAAACCAAGATTGCTTCGATGTCGTGAGGTGAAGCGTTTCGCGACACGAACGTTTAACATTGATTTTGAATATGTTCTAGGCTATACTAGCTGTTGATATTTTGTAGATGATGCGAGTGTGTCCACACGAATCTATTCCAAAAGATATCTCGCCTTCAAAATTTTGTGTGAGCACTCCTTTTGGGCTATGCATTGGACATCCTGACTAGAATGTGCGGAACATTTACGTGCTCGACGACTCGTCAACGAAGCGGTTGGAACGCTGTGGGACGTACAGAAAGACGTTCATGGAGAAATAATTTCCTGAAGCAGGATCGCGAGTTGGGCTAGTTGGTGGATGTTCATCGTAATATAATCGACAGCGCAACGGGTTAAACACGGACAGAAAGAAGAGAAGGACACAGCGCTGTGTCCTTCTCTGCTTTCTGTCCGTGTTTAACCCGTTGCGCTGTCGATTATATTACGATGAAATAATCTCTGCCGTGATACGGGCAGACCACACACAGGAAGAGCAAGCTATTTAGACATACAAAACGAAACATTCTACAAGGCAATTCTTCCTCTCGCATTGCCTTATTCTTTATAGCACAACTCGGCAACACCACTGTTAAGCACCCCTCCCTAAAACAACCAAACTAAGAGAAACGCTTCGCGTCCCAAAGTCATAAGAATATGCTTAGGGATCCTCTACAACATTTTGCAAGTAGTCCATTTCGTTCCTTGGCGCGGTTCAACAGTATCTTAATAAAATGTCGAAAACTGTCGAGCATTCAGTTAACAGGTAGTTCTTGCTTGGAATGTCATTTGGCGCCTTCCTTCCTCAAAAGTCACCATATATATACAGGGTGTTTTTGTTTGATACAATAGGAATTTTTTATAAAAATGCTATGACAGTCAGGTCCCTGTCGTCGTCGCAAGCGAACTTAACGCCACGGCAGAAAAACTTTGCCGCACCTAAAGTTACAGTCAAATAAGTAATTAACGAAAACTCGTCAATTAACTTTTAATTTATCAACTTGAGGGCACTTGCTTATATAGAAAAGTTGTCGGACGTGACAATTTATGGCATACCCATTGTTTTGCAGCGAAAGCTGTTATGAGATCATTTCACCGGCCGTTTTTGGTGCCGTAGTTGTCCGCCGCCGCCGCCGCCGCCGCCGGTGTCCGTAACCAGTATGGCTCGAAATAAGAAAAAAAAAACTAAATAAGAAAAAAATTCCAGGATGGAACGAGGTTCGAACCTGGGCCCTCTGCGTGGGAGCCCAGTATTCAACCTCTGAGCCATGCCGGTGCTTGAACCTGCTTTGCAAAAAGGTCCTACACAGGCTTCATGTCGGGAAGGAACAACATTAGCATATGCAATATAGCGTGGTAAAAGAGTAGAATAAGCACCAAGCGTCGCACAGCGCGAATTCTGTAACCAGGCGTCACACAATGCGAATTGCGCAACGAGTAGGTTGTTGAATGCTTCCAACCCATTACAAAGAGCTCTGCCATAATTCTTCATCGTCATCACGCACAGCATCAACAAAGTGCGCATAATGCCTTACATGCGTTTAGCAGGTACCACGGCTGTCTGTAGAATGACGAAAAATGGCACAGTGCCTACTGCCCTACTTCTCAAAAATTACAATGATTTATAGCGTAGTGGGTTCCTCGCAAGTGCACTTGTATTGGTTGCCAAGGAAGCCCATAAGCGCATGATCCATTTCCTCAGGGTCTCAATAAAGTCAATTCTCTCTCTCTCTCGCTCTACGTTTCTCCGGTTAAAGTGTGTTATAAAGCGTGGTGGGACAGTTAAATAACGACCGGGCGTCACACAATATGCATTACGTAACTAGTGGGTCGTTTAAAGCTTCCAACCCATTACAAAGGGCGCAACCATAATTATTCATCGTCATCAACCGCCGCATCAACAAACTGCACATATTCGCTTACATATGGTACCTCGCTTCTCCGCAGAACAACGAATAATGTCGTGCTGGGTGCTTCCCAACTTCCCATAAATTACGCTTTGTGGCGTAGTGGGTACGTTGCTAATGTACCTGTATTAGTAGCCACAGGAGAGTTTATAATGGGCTCTAGAAATGCCGCTCTTACAGCTTTCGCTGTGACTGTGCTGCGCTTTCCGCGCAGGCCTGGCGTTTTTTATAATTCCAAGAAACAGAAGTAATTCAATATACCGAGTGTTTCAAGAAATGTGTCCAAAACCCTCGAAAATCAGGAAAATGAGATACTTTTTCGATATCTTCAAAATTTCTTCTTCTGTAGCCGCCGGCATCTTAAGATGGCTAAAGACATCATTTGGGACAATAATTAAGAAAGTTAAATTAGTCATATTTTTAATGAGTGGGGTAAGGCGGGCGATTACGTCAAATAGGAGAATTGAGATCGTCCATGCGAAGAATATTCCGCATTCCGGCTTTGAGATTTCGAAAAAGCAGCCTCTAGTAATAATTGGGAATTAATGCAATTCAACCAAATTCAACGACGAAACCGAAACCGAAACGCGGTATAGCGCAACTGCCATATTCTTCCGAGACGTTCAGAGTGAGTGAGCGTCGTTGTGTCAACCATCAACCGACTTCTTTGTGTGCATGCGCGGGTTGCGCTTGCAATTATAGCACGAATGGAGCACAAAGGTTAGCGAACGCGGAAGAACTACACCTCTGTAATCCATCTTGAACGAAATTAGCGCGACAAAAACGAGGACGAGAAAAGAAAAGACAGACTACAGCGCTGTAGTCTGTCCAGTCTGTACAGCGCTAGTCCAGTCCAGTCCAGTCTGTACAGCGCTGTAGTCTGTCTTTTCTTTTCTCGTCCTCGTTTTTGTTGCGCTAATTTCGTTCAAGACGGAAGTACACCAACTCGCCGCTCAATTGACAGTTCTGATACCTCTGTAATCATTGTCTTGACCAGTGACGTCATTCTGGTCGTCTGCTTGTGTCGCTCATTGGTGCTTCGGTTTCGGTTCTGCTGTTGAATTTGGTTGAATTTCATTACGTCACAATAATTACTAGAGCCCGTTTTTTCTTTATCTGAAAGCTGCGACGGGTTCCTCGCATGGTGAAGGTCAATTATGCTATTGGACATAACCGCCTAATTCCAATAATTAAAAAGTTAATTATTTTAATTTTCCTAATTGCTGTCGCAATTGATGTCCTTAACCATTTTAAGATGCCTACCACTAAGTAAAGGCAATTGTGAAGCTTAGAAGACTGTAGGTTTGGGCGTGTTGGTACAACATGATTATGAGAGCAAATGAGCGCAGCCTACAGGAGGGGACAGAAGAGGACACAGAGCGCTGAATTTCCAACAGTTTATTTCTTTTGAATGCCTTCGCTTTTACAGTTACACACTGTCACACCAGCCATGCGCGGAACACAATGATGTTACAATTCATCACGTGCACAAACCTAAATAGATCTTTTCCCTATCAGAGAGAGCGACAGAGGGGGTACTTACACAATCATCCTTTAAAGAAAAAACCTTACCTGCTTTGATGATTTCGCGTGTGATGCGATCTCTGC
Organism: Rhipicephalus sanguineus; assembly: GCF_013339695.2. Taxonomy (NCBI): domain Eukaryota; kingdom Metazoa; phylum Arthropoda; class Arachnida; order Ixodida; family Ixodidae; genus Rhipicephalus; species Rhipicephalus sanguineus. The sequence goes on along the minus strand of NC_051184.2, from coordinate 89,152,385 downwards.
TTTTGGCGACGATGCCACAATCTGAATATTTTGGTCGACACCCACACGTGCTACAGTGAGCGGACAGCCACCCTTGCTTTGACCGATCAACATTGTACATATGCTCTTTCAACCTTTCATTCAAACACCGACCCGTCTGACCAACGTAATATGTTCCACATGACAACGGATGCTGACAAACTACGTTACATAGAAAATCTCTAAATTTATTTGCGTGGTTTGTAGTACACGCCCGATTGAGTCTGGACGCTGGGAGAGCCATTTTGCACAAACTGCTCAATTTTTGTGGGGCGAAAAAATCACTTTCACATCCACTCGCTGCGCTACTTTTTTAGATTGTGTGCTATCTTATGGATGGATGGTGGAACTTTATTAAATATAGTCCTGAGAGACGCGACTAGCGCGCAGTGGGCTTCTCCCACGTTGGGACGGGCAGGCTTAGCCTGACCGCCGCATCGTGGGCTCTCTGGACGGCCCAAAGCTGATCCCCCTTGTTGGGGCTTCTGATGGCGGAGCTCCACTTGGCTGGGTCGGCTTGTTCACTGCCCAGTAACGAGGGGCATCGCCAGAGCATATGCTCTAAGTTAGCTATTTCCCCACAAAGGGGACACGAGCTGCTAGTGTAAGTATCCGGGTAAATTTTGTGAAATAAGGCCAGATTTGGATATGAATCAGTCTGCAGGAGTCTAAGCGTCATGGCCTGGGCTCTGTGTAGTTTTCTGTGAGGAGGGGGGTAGACCCTCCTGCCTAGGTAGAAGTGCTGGGTAATTTCATTGTATGTGGTGGGCTGATCTCTATTGTCCAACGTCGTGGGCTGGGGAGAACCTCCGTGGGCGCGGAACGTCATACCTCGCGCCTTGGAGTGGGCCAGCTCGTTGAGGTTGGTGGGGCCTCCTTCAAAATGACCCATGTGAGCAGGGAACCACGTTAAGATGTGGTTAGAGATGTCTTTTTCACCGAGAATACGGCGTGCTTCCTTGGCGATTGCGCCGACGGCGAAGGCACGGACGGCTGCCCGTGAGTCGCTGTATACGTTCGCGCGCTTCTCGTCGAGGAGAGCGACAGCGATGGCCACCTGCTCGGCAGTGCTATCTTATGCATATATAGAATTACAGCGAAAATGCTCTCTCTGGCAGGTTGGCTCATACCCAATACAGGGAATTGGGTAATGGATGGATTTTTCTGTAAGTTCCGCAGAGTGACTCTACTTTACGTTACACTTAAATAATATCTTAATTGGGATTGCAGACTATCAACAATTAGACATTTATACCCGGCCGAATTGAGTAGGTATACATTCAGTCCCTGGGATCAATTCCGCATTGGCGAAGATCCTTAACGTTGAGCATAGACGTGCGCAGGGTTCCCTGTCAGGGGGGGCCAAAGGTTCAGCGCAGCGTCCCCCCCCCCTACTAAGTCAATGTATGGGGCAGATTTTTCGCCCCCCCTCTTAGGTGACTAGAAGGGTCAATGTACAGGGCTGATCTTGCGCCCCCCCCCCTCCAGGGTGATTAGGGGGGCGCCCCCCCTGCCCCCCTGTGCGCACGCCTATGACGTTGAGTCTCTCCGTGCCCTTCTCCTTATTCTTCTTCTTGACCTCATACTGCTCAAAAACAAAACAAGGGTTGTTTGGTTGGTACCTAGAATGATGGCTGAACCGACAACGGGGATCAGCTATGAATCACGCGGCAGTAGAATTTCTGCAAAAATACAAAGAAAATGCTCAAAAGATAATTTTTAGCTAAGCGAAAATATCAGTTGGTTGGTTGGTCAAATTTTATGAAACTGCCCTCAGTGTCCTGAGAGACGCCACTAGTGCATAGTGGGCTCCTCCCACGTGGGGCGGGTAGGCTAAGCCTCACCGCCGCATCGTGGGCTCTGGACGGCCCATAACTGATCCGCATTGTTGAGGCTTCTGATGGGGGATAATCACTTGGCTTTCCCCTCGTTAATCCCTAAAAACTTGTGTACAGTGTGGTTGGTATTGGTACCAGGTTATCATGGCATATTTTGAAACAAGAGAGAAGAAATAATAGAGAAGGAAAGGCAGGGAGGTTAACCAGTATAGGACAACCGGTTTGCTACCCTACACATGGGGACAGGGTGGGGGTGATGCTCTTGCGTGGTGGTCTCTAGATGGTCCTGTAATAACTATTGTGCCTGATACAGCACTTATTGCTAGATCCAGATTCCGCAAATATTCCTTACTGCAAAATTCCATGAAAATTAAATTACCAGTTCAAGAATATGGTCATCTTTCTTTTGCTTAAGGTAATAAATGGTGTCCCACACGCAAATGAGAAATATATTTCACAAACTTTCGATGCCGTATACCTCCTCTTAATTTTTATTTATACAGGGCTGGTCTGGTGCCATCTCCTCTATGCTTTTACTGTCAAAAACCTCAAAACATCGATCACTTCTTAATTACTTGCTGTCGTTTCACTAACCTCAAGAAAAAAACATTTCGAAATGTTATTCAGAAAATTAAGAATTTCTGTTAACTCTGAAAACATTTCTTACCCTTGGGGCATCTTCTCTGGGCCACAGCAACAGGAACGTTTGCTTAGCCGTATGCGAATTTGTTAGGGACACAAAAAGAATTCCTTGTTAATTATTCCCAATCAAGATTTGGTACATCGGACTTCCTCGCGCAAATTCATTGTGTTCCATATGATTGTCTCATTCCTATTTTTATGGGTACATAATCTAATAATTCTTCAATGTTCTATATACCCTACACGGCCGATTAGTTCCTTTTCCTTCGTCTAAATTCTAAATTTTCCCCGTTTATATTAACCGCCAGTTTCATGGCCAATACCCCGTAGAGAATAAGAGTTAAGAATTAAGGGCCAAGCAAGCAAGCAAGCAAGCAAGCAAGCGAGCAAGAAAGCAAGCAAGAAAGCAAGCAAGCAAGCAAGCAAGCAAGCAAGCAAGCAAGCAAGCAAGCAAGCAAGCAAAGCAAAACAAGGCAAAGCAAAGCAAGCAAGGCAAAGCAAAGCAAGCAAGGCAAAGCAAGGCAAAGCAAGGCAAAGCAAGGCAAAGCAAGGCAAGGCAAAGCAAAGCTAAGCTAAGCAAAGCAAGGCAAAGCAAGGCAAAGCAAGGCGAAGCAAAGCAAAGCAAAGCAAAGCAAAGCAAAGCAAAGTAAGCAAGCAAGCAAGCAAGCAAGCAAGCAAGCAAGCAAGCAAGCAAGCAAGCAAGCATGCGAGGGCGTTGCCTATCAGAACTATATGCATACATGCCCAATCGTGTACGTATTGTCCTTTTGTTTGGGTGCAAGGTCATACTGGAATAACTTTAGATGAAGCAGCGGACACATTGGCGGCAGCATAAATTCAGGGCCAGATCCCGAATGTTCTAAGACCCTCCTTCCAAAATATTATCGACTATTTCAAAATTTTTGTATCCGAGAGGAACACAGAAAACCTTCTGTTCTAAACGGTGCAGGTTTTCAGCACCTTAGGTTTCCGTGGTATAGCTCATGGTGTGGAACAAGATAATTAGAAGTTACATTAACTAAATTGGAATGCCGAATTCCCTCGAAATTTTTATTTACAAAGGCTTGGTTGTGTTCCTTCCCCTGAATGTTTTTATTTTACGCAAGCAGAAGCCATAGAGCATTTTTTCACAGTGTCGCAGGTATCAAAATCTAAGGCAAAGATTTCTCGAACCTCCTTTCCGAAAACTTGGGCTTGAGTTTTCCGCAACGGCATAACTCTCCCTGGGGCGTCACAACAGGGACATATATGATGCGGTATTGCACTATATAAAAGAATCAAAAAGGCTACCATGCTCATATTTCAAGCAGATACTTATTTTATTTCGTCATTTATGCATTTCATTTGTCTTTAATTATTTATTTCTTTTATTTAACTCACTCTCTCTCTCTCTCTCTTTCTTTGTCTCTCATTAGCATTCAATGCAGAAACCGTAAACACATCTAATATTTTCGCTTGCCTGCACATTATCTTTTTAGAATTATTCTTTTTTTCCCCCTGAATCCTACTGCCGCACGATTCATGGCCGACCCCCCGTGGTGGGTAGAGCCATTCCTCTAGGAACCAACTAACCAACGAAGGGAGTCAATACACGCAATATCCTTGCTGTTACACTCAATATAGCCCGCCTTTGAAAACTAATCTATCATCATCACGGCAAGGCGCGTTCCCACGTGCACCTGACAGTGATCGACCAAAAGAAGAAGATTTTTTCTTGAATGTACGCGGTGTCGCTCTGCTCTCACTTGCAAGAGCAATATCTGTTTCAGTTATGGCGGAATCCGAACCTCATCGGGTGATTCAACAAGACCTACGTGCAACGAGGCCCCTAGAGCAAGCGGCCCACAGCGACGCACCGACAGTTCACTCGTCGCCGATAGATGGGCCATCACCAGAATCGCTCAGCCCTTCGCCGACACCGGTCCGGGCTCACGAGCTCGTAGCGCTGTCACCGCAGAGGAACCAAGTCTCGAGAAGTGACGAACCAGGGCAGCGGCATCCAGATGGTACAACAGAGGACATACAGCTGCAAGACGAACGCTTGTGTATCGTCCTCTGGGTCGTGGGCGCCGCTCTCGCCTTCCCCCTGACACTGTCGGCGTGGCTTGTCTTGGTTCCCTTCATAGTCCACGCTAACTGGACAACACCACCACCGTTGTCCTTTACGTCTCAGCACACCACGTCCACGGTATCATCGACGCCTTTTACGACGACGGCTGTGCCATTGACCACCACTAACCCGTGGCCGAACGTTCCTTCCGCCTGCATTGCACCTGTGGCCTGGTCAACGCTACCACCTCGTCTAAGTGTAAGCGCGCCGTACTCGTTCGGGCCGTCAAACGAAAGCTCAAGGCCAGTCTTTTGTCTGTACAACAACACGCGCGTCAAGATCTGGCAATATATCACGAATAGCCCGTGGGACTACGTATTTGCGACCATGCCATTTGCATTGTGCCCTTACGTAGTCTACTGGTCGGTGGGCATCGAGGACGGGAATCTGACGAGCCGACAGCGTAGCTTTGACGCGCACTACGGCCTGCATCGACTGAGAGCGATAGTGGACTCGTTGAAATTTTAACACCGTCAAGATCCTGCTGGCGCTGGGTGGCTACCCTGAAGACGCACCGCATTTTTCAAGATTGGGATGGGACAAAGAAGTAATGGAGCGTCTGATGGGCAACGTCGCCGATGCACTCAACATATTCGGTCTCAATGGCATCACCCTGCATTGGGTCGATGCTCGCGCCGGTTGCGATGGTCCCGATGATGTCACCGTGCTGAAAACTCTTCTCCACAGTTTGCGCACATGGTTTAACGACAGGATGCTGCCCGACGTCATGATTACGGTAATACTCGAGCTCAATAGGGCCAACCAGCTAGTTGTCCAGGAAGTTGCCGACGTGGTTGACCACTTCTTTCTGGCGACGCAGCACGAGGGCCGATATACACAGCGCAAATTCTATGAAATTTGTGGGGCTCGTACTACAGCGATACACGATGCCTTCCGGATATTTGTGAGTGGCCTGCCTTCTAAAAGACTCCGGCGGTCCCAGCTCTGCCTCTGCTTGTTTCCCTCCGTAGTACGGGGCAGACTAATCCATAACGCCACTTCGAGTATTTTTGGGTACGCCCATCACGATGTAAGTGCCGCTTCCATACAGTGGGAATGCAGGTGGCCCAATGTCTGTAGGTTCCCTGCGGCTGGACTTCCGTGCGTTTTGCACTTCGCGAAACAAGCTTCCTTGGACGATATTCCCGACCGGATGATCATGATCGACGACGCCAACGAAGTGCGGAGGCGACTTGACTGGACGGAGATCAACGTGACGACGTTGGCATCGACGCCTGGTGACTCGTCGCATGCCTGCGTCCTCTTACACGACTTGGACGGCGACAACTACGTGGACCAGTGCCGTGGCCGTTTTGTCCGCTACGCACTCGTGCGCAATTACTACTACGGCTCTATTGGTAGAAGGCTCTCCGGTATCGGTGATGTTAACACCCTCGCTAACTGCTAATTCACGCTGCAAGGAGACGAGTTCCTCGAGATAGCGTGAAGTGCACCATGTGCCTCATTGTACGATATTACCGTAAAGCAAGGTGTGTGACCGGGCTAGTTGGTATTCCATATTGACGTGAACAGCGCGTGTAATACACAAGGACGAAGAAACGACGAGGACAGCGCTAGTCCTCGTCGTTTCTTCGTCCTTGTGTATTACACGCGCTGTTCACGTCAATACGTCATTACCGTAAAAATGTGTTTACACACAACTGTTTGTTGCGAACGTGTCCGTAATAATGTAGTCAAGATGTCGCGCAATTATGCTGTCCTTGCCGCTGTTTGTATTTGCAATAACTGAGCCGACCGCGCATTACATGCTTCATTTGTTACTCGTGTTGCAACAAGTATTGCTATCTGAGTAGACAATTACAAAAAAATAAAATAAATTTGTGCTACCTCAGGCACAAATACAGAAGGTGGGTAGAATTTCGTGTAAGACATGATTAGGCGAAACTATGTTTTACGAATAGCCCGTAGCCTGGAAGGAATTGAAAGATAGGATATGAGACGTATGCCTTGGTCATTCACTGTTAACTTGCATTTCTTTTGCTGTTACAATGTCTGACAACCCTGCAAAGGTCTGAACCCGTTAACGCGGTTGGGATAGTGGAAACTCGACCGATTAGCTCATCATTATTCGTTGCTCGCCGTAGTAGTTTAGCGAGGAAGCTGTTGCGCTGCTTAAGCTCGAAGAGGCGGGTTCGATTCACGGCCACTGAGGTCGAATTCCGATATGGGTGTAATTAAATAACATGCTTGTGCTTAGATTTAGGTGGAGAATAAGAAATAGCAAACTTTCACCTTCACTCGCTTAACGACGAGGAAGCTGACGAAACAGGGAGGCGTCCTCCGTCGCTTTGTCTTGCCTCTCTGTGAACTCGTGGCCCGATGCAAGGCGTTTACTTCTAAGCTCATCTTCTCTGACGGGAAGCTCTGGATCTTTGGCACCCCGCTTGTGCTTGGATTCGGCATCTCTTGCGCGGGATTTTGTATCGCAGCAACGTCGACGCTGCCGTTCGAGCGCCCATTCCCGCTAATGCTGCCGACGGCAGTTGTTTGCGGACGGCGCGCGACCTTATTCATCGCCGAACATTCGGGAAAGACCCCCCGAGCTTCTGTATCATATGCGTTTGCCTGCTGCCTCGAAATGAATGCTGATTTCCCTTTTATTGCATAGCACCCACTCTGCGGGATGTTCAAGCTATTTATTGACAGCGTCTTCATTTTTAGTGAGCCGGAGGTGAGTAGTGGAGCTTGTCGAATTTCTGTGGCACATACCCTGTATTCTTCTAATAGGCAGTTCTTTCATTTTTTGTGGGCCCGAGATGCTTAGTGGGGTTTGCCCAATTTCTCTAACAGACACCCGCCAGGCCGGCGCAAACAGCTTAGTTTTTATTGGTGGATCGTAGGTGAGTAGTGGGGGTTGCTAAAAAAATTGGGGGACCCTAAAGCTTCCCCTTCAAGAGTTGAACGCGATAGCGAGAGAGAAAACTTTTATTAGAAGTATTGAGAACTGTCGAGTGGGGCTCTCAGTCCAGAGCTCCAACAGCCGCTGCCGCGTCTCGTGCCCGACGGACCAACGCCCGCTGGCCGCTCGGGCTTCCGTCACGCAGCATGGCCTCCCAGTCTGGCAGGGTTGGAATAGGAGAGGAGATAGGAGAGCGCTTGGCTGGTGGACGCTGACATTCCAGCGTTACGTGAAATAACGTCGGTACCGCACCACAGCCAGGGCGTTTGTCAGGGTAGGAAGTTGGATGGAGGATGTGGAGGAAGTGTAGGTTGGGGAAAGTGTTGGCCTGCAGTTGCCGCATCGCGGTCGCATCCTCTCGGGTCAGCGTATGGTGTGGTGGAGGGTACCGTAGGCGTTCTCGCCTATAGTAATCCAGAGTGTCTCGATATCCTAGAAGTTCCGTGCTCGCGTCCCGCTCATCTGGGTTGGACAGCTCTTCCTCCGGTTCCCGGCTAGTGAGCGCTCGGGTAGCTGCATGTGCGCAGTCATGACCGGGGAGAGAGGCGTGCCCAGGGGTCCAGACAAGTCGGAACCTATGTGGTGTGTGGAATGCAGTGTTCAAAATGCGGTGTGTGTGTTGTGAGAGGATACCACGTGTGAAGGCTCGACAGGCGTCCTGTGAATCCGTAAAAATTAGAATAACATCTGCATGAGGAAGGTTTACAGCAGCGTGGGCAATCGCCAGAGCGACGGCGCACTCTTCGCCCTCAGATATTTTCTTGCTAGGTACGCTAATTGAGGCTACTATGTAACTGACGCCGCTAGACACCGCTTCCGCGATTTCACAGTCGGCGCAGTGGTGAACAATGACAACGCGATAGCGAAATCCGGCCCCTAGTGCGCACTTAAACCACTGAATGCATACTTAGTAATGTATGTTGTTGCACACACATGCTCATAGACACACACACGCGCGCGCGCGACGAATCTAGAGTAATGGTACAGGTTTTCGATCTAATGCACTTCCCTGTGCTAGAAATGCGGAACCATATATGCTCTGCTGTAGTCGAGCCATGTTTCTCACAATGCCTCACAGATGTCAGCACACTATGTAATGCTTGCTGTCTGCTTGATATGTTTTCCGCTAGATGGACATAGTTGTCCCTTTTGGGAGCTGTTTGCAAATTTGTGTGTGTTTAGCGGTGATGCCGGCTTTTTTCGAAGCATGGCGTCACGCAAAAAACGTAGCTTGATGGCCTCGCCACTGCGCCTACAAATCGCCGAATGGGCTCATTTTGTCGTGACGCCTGCTGCACAAAATGCGTTAAGGACACTCCTTCCACGTGCATGACATTTATGTAGTGTTTTTTTTCCCGAAGCAGTTGCAAGTAACATCGAAGCTTTGTGGTAGGACACCTGCTTGCCACGCAAACGTCCCAGGTTTGATCCTCAATGGGACCGAAGATTTCAATTGTTTATTTTATTTGCATCTGTCTCGATTTTTCGGCCACGGACGATTTTTCGCTCACAAACGACGCCGTCACCGACGCCGACGGCGGAATTTCTGCGAAACGAGCTCTCTAACGCTATCGCGTTAATATCGGTAGGCACATAGCCGCTAGGATGGTTATTGACAGAGTCTTCATTTTTAGTGGTCCGGAAATGAGTAGTGCGGATTGACCAAATTTCGTGGCAGATACAGTGTGCTCTAGTTTAGACAGCTTCTTCACCTTTAGTGGACCGATGGCGAGAGAGGGACTTGCCCAATATCGGTGGCACGGCACATCATACCTTCTAGTCTAGTTATGTAGCTTCCTTCTTCATTTCAGTCTGTCAAAGGTGAGTAGTGGTGCTTGCAAATTTGTGTGGCGCATACGTGCTAGGCTTCTTCATTTTTAGAAGAAGAGGCAGCTTCTTCATTTTTATTGGAGCGGAGATTGCCTAATTTCTCTTTCACATTGCGGCACACACCCGATCGGCTAGATATTAAAAGCTGCTTGATTCTAAGTGGACCAGAGCTGAACAGTGGGCTTTGCTCAATATCGCTGGCACATAGCCGCAAGGCTAGTTATTGACAGTTGCTATTGACAGGCTAGTTATTGACAGCGTCTTCATTTTTAGTGGGCCGGAAATGAGTAGTGTGGATTGACCAATTTCTGTGGCACATTGCCGCTAGGGTAGTTATAAGATAGCTTCGTTATATTCAGGAGCCGCAGGTGAATGTCACATCGGCGCGGCCGTCCAAGACGCCGACGCCGACGTGGCGACAAAGGACTGGCGCGCCGGGGCACCCAGCCGTACGGAGGAGCAGCAGCCAAGAAACGAGCGGAAACTCTATTTATTCACAACATGGCGTCGTATGTATACATAGGTACAGCACCACCTGGGGGAGGGCTAGCAGTGTACAAAACCGAGACCGAAAGACACGACACCCCATCATCCCCCCTCCCTTGTTTGTAAGAGGACATTCACAGGCATTTCCTGATCGTTATACATGTAATGAGAACATATAACTAGAATTTTTAACTGAGGCGAATTCGATCGCTCGTCACATCTTATACAGCTCTTACATCCTTATACAATGTGAACCCACACACCAATCATCCCCCCTTGACTGAGAACGAAAATGTTTGCGTGATCATTAACATGAAGTGGACAGGATGGGTGACGACACCACATCAAAAGAAAATGCATGCGGCAGGTACAGCAAAAATCACGAGCTGCACTCAGCAGGAGACATTAGCAACCTTACACAATTGTAAAGCAAGGCGTAATTGAAAGCTCGCCGAAAACCCTTATAGAAAATGTTACACAAGGCTAACGATGATGTGGCAATAACGTCACAGGAAAAGAGCATGAAGGTAACCTTATACATTATGAAAACAGATACAGTGCTAAACTGATCTGAACTGATGAAATCACCGAAGTGAAACCGAAATCGTGTAGAGATTCGCATAAGCAAGAATAAATACAGTAATTGACACACAAAAGCAGGTGGAGAGAAGAAAAAAAGAAAATTCTGGAAACGTCTTATGACGACAGCCATGGGAAGTAAGGGCAGTTTGTACACAAACACACAGTGCGCATGGCTGCATAAATCGCATAATATGACACTAAAGAAAACAAGAAAATTGCACACAATACAATGGACTCTTGACACTGCACTCATGGACATTGGAAAGAAATTACGACACAAAGTCAGTAAGCCTAGAAAGTATTCTACGCGACCTCTTGGACCGCCGAGGCACAGGTTGTGCCTAAGGGCGACTGTTCAGGTGCAGAAAGTTGTTCTGTTAAAAGACTGGTGCCTTCTACCTCACTTAAGCGCTGTTCAGGTACGTCTGACAGCGATGCCAAACCGGCATGAGTCTGACGACTCGTTTAAGCGTCCCTCAGCATCAGCTGGAGACGCTAACCTCAAATGCGGTGCGAGAGAGCCCTTTGGCTCTGAAAAATGTCCGTTAATGTTAAAAGACGAAACTGAATGGGGACTGGGTACGTCAGTGCAAGTGTTCATAAGTGCCTGCAGAGAGTCCGGTGACTCTGAAATGTGCTCCGGGCACGGAATGACGTCATGGGGGCTGGGCACCACAGCCGAACTTTGAAATGATGCCGCTAATGAGCCCGGTGGCTCAAGTACACGGTCATTAGAAGAAAAAGAAGCATGGGCCTTTCAAGAAACATCAGAACAAGTATGACAACGTCGAGCATTTATATGATCGGCATGCATTTACCGTTGACTGCACAACACTTGAGTAGGAATAAGAAAAGAACTCTGATGGACGTTAGGCAGCGGCAATTCACGTTGTTTACGATCAGTGGAAAAAAAATTCATTGCGATGCAAGTTCACCTACGAAACATTGGCACTACAGTTCGATGAGCTCACCCTTGCGATGACTCCGTTAGCCTCAAGTTGAGCCAGGACATCCGTGACGTGCTGAGGAAGCCGGTACGGACTTTGATGGAAACCGGCTGCCACTTCTGGCACGCCCTGTCGACGACCACGTTGGTCCCCTGGATCCTCTCCTTGACTTGGGTCCGGAGCGAAGAGTCAATGGGGCTCCAACGATGTCTTGGCAGGAAGCGCCAACGGTTCGACGAGTGTACATGAGAGAGTCTCAGCCACTATGATTATTTTGATAGCATGAATGGCATCCAAGCACTGGAGAGACGTGCCCTTGTCCGTGACGTAGAATTGCACTGAGGCGAAGTTGCCTTTTAAATGCGAAGCATTTCTTAGCGAACTTCTGCGACTTTAAGCGTATCTATCTATCTATCTATCTATCTATCTATCTATCTATCTATCTATCTATCTATCTATCTATCTATCTATCTATCTATCTATCTATCTATCTATCTATCTATCTATCTATCTATCTGTCTGTCTGTCTGTCTGTCTATCTATCTAGCCGCCTACGACTTTGTGCTCTCCTGGTCGCATGGTTTATCGAATGTACACCAAAATTGGTATGGCGTAACATGACTGTATGACGAACATAAATGTCAAGTCATAACATGAAAATCATGACATGCATGTCATGTACAGCATGATTTACATGCCACGCTCATGGTGCGCTGGCGGCCGTTTTGCTAGCTTGATATACACCAAAATTGGTATCTTGTGACGTGACTGTGTGACGAACATAAATGACACGAGTTAACATGAAAATCATGACACGCATGTCATGTACAGCATGACTTACGTGCCACGCTCATGGTGCGCTGGCGGCCGTTTCGCTTGCTTGATCTACCCCGAAATTGGTATTGCGTGACGTGACTGTGTGACGAACATAAATAACACATGAGTTAACATGAAAATCATGACGCGCATGTCATGTACAGCATGACTTACGTGCCACGCTCATGGTGCGCTGGCGGCCGTTTCGCTAGATTTATATACACCAAAATTGGTATCTTGCGACGTGACTGTGTAACGAACATAAATAACACGAGTTAACATGAAAATCATGACACGCATGTCATGTGCAGCATGACTTACGTGCCACGCTCATGGGGCGCTGGCGGCCGTTTCGCTAGCTTGATCTATCCTGAAATTGGTATTGCGCGACGCGCCTGTGTGACGAACATAAAAACACGAATTAACATGAAAATCATGACACGCGTGTCGTGTACAGCATGACTTACGTGCCACGCTCATGGGGCGCTGGTGGCCGTTTCGCTAGCTTGATCTATCCTGAAATTGGTATTGCGCGACGCGCCCGTGTGACGAACATAAAAACCCGAGTTAACATGAAAATCATGACACGCGTGTCGTGTACAGCATGACTTACGTGCCACGCTCATGGGGCGCTGGCGGCCGTTTCGCTAGCTTGATCTATCCTGAAATTGGTATTGCGCGACGCGCCTGTGTGACGAACATAAAAACACGAATTAACATGAAAATCATGACACGCGTGTCGTGTACAGCATGACTTACGTGCCACGCTCATGGGGCGCTGGCGGCCGTTTCGCTAGCTTGATCTATCCTGAAATTGGTATTGCGCGACGCGCCCGTGTGACGAACATAAAAACCCGAGTTAACATGAAAATCATGACACGCGTGTCGTGTACAGCATGACGTACGTGCCACGCTCATGGGGCGCTGGCGGCCGTTTCGCTAGCTTGATATACACAAAAATTGGGATCTTCCGACGTGACTGTGTGGCGAACATAAATAACACGAGTTAACATGAAAATCATGACACGCAAGTCATGTACAGCATGACTTACGTGCCACGCTCATGGGGCGCTGGCGGCCGTTTCGCTAGCTTTATATACACCAAAATTGGTATCTTGCGACGTGACTCTGTCACGAACATAAATAACACGAGTTAACATGAAAATCATGACACGCATGTCACGTACAGCATGACTTACGTGCCACGCTCATGGGGCGCTGGCGGCCGTTTCGCTAGCTTGATCTACCCCGGAATTGGTATTGCGCGACGTGCCCTTGTGACGAACATAAAAACACGAATTAACATGAAAATCATGACACGCATGTCATGTACAGCATGACGTACGTGCCACGCTCATGTGGCGCTGGTGGCCGTTTCGCTAGCTTGATCTATCCTCAAATTGGTATTGCGCGACGTGCCCGTGTGACGAACATAAAAACCCGAGTTAACATGAAAATCATGACACGCATGTCACGTACAGCATGACTTACGTGCCACGCTCATGGGGCGCTGGCGGCCGTTTCGCTAGCTTGATCTACCCCGGAATTGGTATTGCGCGACGCGCCCGTGTGACGAACATAAAAACCCGAGTTAACATGAAAATCATGACAAGCAAGTCATGTACAGCATGACTTACGTGCCACGCTCATGGGGCGCTGGTGGCCGTTTCGCTAGCTTGATCTATCCTCAAATTGGTATGGCGCGACGTGCCCGTGTGACGAACATAAAAACCCGAGTTAACATGAAAATCATGACGCGCATGTCATGTACAGCATGACTTACGTGCCACGCTCATGGGGCGCTGGTGGCCGTTTCGCTAGCTTGATCTATCCTCAAATTGGTATTGCGCGACGTGCCCGTGTGACGAACATAAAAACCCGAGTTAACATGAAAATCATGACACGCATGTCACGTACAGCATGACTTACGTGCCACGCTCATGGGGCGCTGGCGGCCGTTTCGCTAGCTTGATCTACCCCGGAATTGGTATTGCGCGACGCGCCCGTGTGACGAACATAAAAACCCGAGTTAACATGAAAATCATGACAAGCAAGTCATGTACAGCATGACTTACGTGCCACGCTCATGGGGCGCTGGTGGCCGTTTCGCTAGCTTGATCTATCCTCAAATTGGTATGGCGCGACGTGCCCGTGTGACGAACATAAAAACCCGAGTTAACATGAAAATCATGACGCGCATGTCATGTACAGCATGACTTACGTGCCACGCTCATGGGCGCTGGTGGCCGTTTCGCTAGCTTGATCTATCCTCAAATTGGTGTGGCGCGACGTGCCCGTGTGACGAACATAAAAACCCGAGTTAACATGAAAATCATGACAAGCAAGTCATGTACAGCATGACTTACGTGCCACGCTCATGGGGCGCTGGTGGCCGTTTCGCTAGCTTGATCTATCCTCAAATTGGTATGGCGCGACGTGCCCGTGTGACGAACATAAAAACCCGAGTTAACATGAAAATCATGACGCGCATGTCATGTACAGCATGACTTACGTGCCACGCTCATGGGGCGCTGGTGGCCGTTTCGCTAGCTTGATCTATCCTCAAATTGGTGTGGCGCGACGTGCCCGTGTGACGAACATAAAAACCCGAGTTAACATGAAAATCATGACGCGCATGTCATGTACAGCATGACTTACGTGCCACGCTCATGGGGCGCTGGTGGCCGTTTCGCTAGCTTGATCTATCCTCAAATTGGTGTGGCGCGACGTGCCCGTGTGACGAACATAAAAACCCGAGTTAACATGAAATCATGACGCGCATGTCATGTACAGCATGACTTACGTGCCACGCTCATGGGGCGCTGGTGGCCGTTTCGCTAGCTTGATCTATCCTCAAATTGGTATGGCGCGACGTGCCCGTGTGACGAACATAAAAACCCGAGTTAACATGAAAATCATGACAAGCAAGTCATGTACAGCATGACGTACGTGCCACGCTCATGGGGCGCTGGTGGCCGTTTCGCTAGCTTGATCTATCCTCAAATTGGTATGGCGCGACGTGCCCGTGTGACGAACATAAAAACCCGAGTTAACATGAAAATCATGACGCGCATGTCATGTACAGCATGACTTACGTGCCACGCTCATGGGGCGCTGGTGGCCGTTTCGCTAGCTTGATCTATCCTCAAATTGGTATGGCGCGACGTGCCCGTGTGACGAACATAAAAACCCGAGTTAACATGAAAATCATGACAAGCAAGTCATGTACAGCATGACGTACGTGCCACGCTCATGGGGCGCTAGTGGCCGTTTCGCTAGCTTGATCTATCCTCAAATGGTATGGCGCGACGTGCCCGTGTGACGAACATAAAAACCCGAGTTAACATGAAAATCATGACGCGCATGTCATGTACAGCATGACTTGCGAGCCGCGCTCATGGGGCGCTGGTGGCCGTTTCGCTAGCTTGATCTATCCTCAAATTGGTATGGCGCGACGTGCCCGTGTGACGAACATAAAAACCCGAGTTAACATGAAAATCATGACGCGCATGTCATGTACAGCATGACTTGCGAGCCGCGCTCATGGGGCGCTGGTGGCCGTTTCGCTAGCTTGATCTATCCTCAAATTGGTGTGGCGCGACGTGCCCGTGTGACGAACATAAAAACCCGAGTTAACATGAAAATCATGACGCGCATGTCATGTACAGCATGACGTACGTGCCACGCTCATGGGCGCTGGTGGCCGTTTCGCTAGCTTGATCTATCCTCAAATTGGTGTGGCGCGACGTGCCCGTGTGACGAACATAAAAACCCGAGTTAACATGAAAATCATGACAAGCAAGTCATGTACAGCATGACGTACGTGCCACGCTCATGGGGCGCTAGTGGCCGTTTCGCTAGCTTGATCTATCCTCAAATTGGTATGGCGCGACGTGCCCGTGTGACGAACATAAAAACCCGAGTTAACATGAAAATCATGACGCGCATGTCATGTACAGCATGACTTGCGAGCCGCGCTCATGGGGCGCTGGTGGCCGTTTCGCTAGCTTGATCTATCCTCAAATTGGTGTGGCGCGACGTGCCCGTGTGACGAACATAAAAACCCGAGTTAACATGAAAATCATGACGCGCATGTCATGTACAGCATGACTTGCGAGCCGCGCTCATGGGGCGCTGGTGGCCGTTTCGCTAGCTTGATCTATCCTCAAATTGGTATGGCGCGACGTGCCCGTGTGACGAACATAAAAACCCGAGTTAACATGAAAATCATGACGCGCATGTCATGTACAGCATGACTTGCGAGCCGCGCTCATGGGGCGCTGGTGGCCGTTTCGCTAGCTTGATCTATCCTCAAATTGGTGTGGCGCGACGTGCCCGTGTGACGAACATAAAAACCCGAGTTAACATGAAAATCATGACAAGCAAGTCATGTACAGCATGACGTACGTGCCACGCTCATGGGGCGCTGGTGGCCGTTTCGCTAGCTTGATCTATCCTCAAATTGGTATGGCGCGACGTGCCCGTGTGACGAACATAAAAACCCGAGTTAACATGAAAATCATGACGCGCATGTCATGTACAGCATGACTTGCGAGCCGCGCTCATGGGGCGCTGGTGGCCGTTTCGCTAGCTTGATCTATCCTCAAATTGGTATGGCGCGACGTGCCCGTGTGACGAACATAAAAACCCGAGTTAACATGAAAATCATGACGCGCATGTCATGTACAGCATGACTTGCGAGCCGCGCTCATGGGGCGCTGGTGGCCGTTTCGCTAGCTTGATCTATCCTCAAATTGGTATGGCGCGACGTGCCCGTGTGACGAACATAAAAACCCGAGTTAACATGAAAATCATGACGCGCATGTCATGTACAGCATGACTTGCGAGCCGCGCTCATGGGGCGCTGGTGGCCGTTTCGCTAGCTTGATCTATCCTCAAATTGGTGTGGCGCGACGTGCCCGTGTGACGAACATAAAAACCCGAGTTAACATGAAAATCATGACGCGCATGTCATGTACAGCATGACGTACGTGCCACGCTCATGGGGCGCTAGTGGCCGTTTCGCTAGCTTGATCTATCCTCAAATTGGTATGGCGCGACGTGCCCGTGTGACGAACATAAAAACCCGAGTTAACATGAAAATCATGACGCGCATGTCATGTACAGCATGACTTGCGAGCCGCGCTCATGGGGCGCTGGTGGCCGTTTCGCTAGCTTGATCTATCCTCAAATTGGTATGGCGCGACGTGCCCGTGTGACGAACATAAAAACCCGAGTTAACATGAAAATCATGACGCGCATGTCATGTACAGCATGACTTGCGAGCCGCGCTCATGGGGCGCTGGTGGCCGTTTCGCTAGCTTGATCTATCCTCAAATTGGTATGGCGCGACGTGCCCGTGTGACGAACATAAAAACCCGAGTTAACATGAAAATCATGACGCGCATGTCATGTACAGCATGACGTACGTGCCACGCTCATGGGGCGCTAGTGGCCGTTTCGCTAGCTTGATCTATCCTCAAATTGGTATGGCGCGACGTGCCCGTGTGACGAACATAAAAACCCGAGTTAACATGAAAATCATGACGCGCATGTCATGTACAGCATGACTTGCGAGCCGCGCTCATGGGGCGCTGGTGGCCGTTTCGCTAGCTTGATCTATCCTCAAATTGGTATGGCGCGACGTGCCCGTGTGACGAACATAAAACCCGAGTTAACATGAAAATCATGACGCGCATGTCATGTACAGCATGACTTACGTGCCACGCTCATGGGGCGCTGGTGGCCGTTTCGCTAGCTTGATCTATCCTCAAATTGGCATGGCGCGACGTGCCTGTGTGACGAACATAAAAACCCGAGTTAACATGAAAATCATGACGCGCATGTCATGTACAGCGTGACTTACGTGCCACGCTCATGGGGCGCTGGCGGCCGTTTCGCTAGCTTGATATACACCGAAATTGGGATCTTCCAACGTGACTGTGTGACGAACATAAATACCACGAGTTAACATGAAAATCATGACACGCAAGTCATGTACAGCATGACTTACGTGCCATGCTCATGGGGCGCTCGCGGCCGTTTCGCTAGCAGGATTACCCCGGAATTGGTATTGCGCGACGTGCCTGTGTGACGAACATAAAAACACGAGTTAACATGAAAATCATGAGACGCATGTCATGTACGGCATGACTTACGTGCCACGCTCATGGGGCGCTGGCGGCTGTTCGCTAGCTTGATATACACCAAAATTGGTATCTTCCGACGTGACTGTGTGACGAACATAAATAACACGAGTTAACATGAAAATCATGACACGCATGTCATGTACAACATGACTTACGTGCCACGCTCATGGGCGCTGGCGGCCGTTTCGCTAGCTTGATCTACCCCGAAATTGGTATTGCGCGACTGACTGTGTGACGAACATAAAAACACGAGTTAACATAAAATTCATGACACGCATGTCATGTGCAGCATGACTTACGTGCCACGCTCATGATGCGCTGTCGGTCGTTTCGCTAGCTTGATCTACCCTGAAGTTGGTATTGCGCGACGTTACTGTGTGACGAACATAAATAATAGGAGTGAACATGAAAACCATGACACGCATGTTCCTCAATGACATACAAGACAATGTATGCAGCTCTTTGCTGGCTGCTTCGCATTACATCGATTCCCACAATGCGTGGGATCTGCCGACTTTTTTTGAGCAGACAGAAGGAGTGAAATACCTATTGTAGCGAAGCGTTGGAAGCCTGTAATGGGCCGCCCTCTCGAGCGCTTACTAGTGGGTCGTCCTCTTCCGCTCTTCTCGGACAGCACGCTGCTCGCGCTCAGCGTCGGCACCCCGCCTTGACTGTCGCAGTCGTTTATCGTCGCCGAGTGCCCGCTAATAAACGTCTTTATAATTTCGTGGAGGGTGCTGGGCTTTCACAACTTCGGCCCTCATTCGATGCCCCTGGCTCTTCGATCCCGCACCCTGCCGCCTGCGATGCCTCAAGCCGCCTCCCAGCAAACGGCCCCGCCTACACCGACCTCATGCCCAGGAGTGCCTCGTATCCGCGACTCTCCGGTCTTCACTGGCGCAGATGGCACCGACGTGGAGGACTGGCTCGCGATTTACGAGCGCGTGAGTGTCCGCAATAAATGGGACGAGGCAGGGAAACTGAATAACCTGGTTTTCTACGTCGCGGGGGTGGCGGGCTTGTGGTACAACAACCACGCATCATATTTTACAACGTGGTCCGACTTCAAGACCGCCATTATCAATGTGTTTGGCCGCCCTGCCGTCCGTAAGCTGCAGGCCGAACAGCGCTTACGTGAACGCGCTCAGCAGGCCGGTGAATCATTCACCAGTTACATTGAAGACGTCCTCGATTTCTGTAAGAAAGCCGACGCCACCATGTCCGAAGCTGACAAGATCCGGCACATCATGAAAGGCATCGACGACGACGCCTTCACCATGCTGCTCGCCAAGAACCCCAGCACAGTGGCTGAGGTCATAACGCTCTGCCAAAGCTATGAGGAGCTGCGCCGGCAGCGATCGATGACCCGTCGCTCTCCATCACGCGACGCCGAGCTCGCTGGCTTGTGGGCCATATCCGACCACTCCGCGGTGCTCGCAGAGATGAAGACATTCGTGCGCGAGGAAATCGCGCGCCAATTCTCTCTGCGGGACTTTGCTCGCCCGCAGTACGTCCAACAGCCGTCGACCACACTTCTGCCTCCGCTCCGTCGAGCAATTGAGCAAGAAATCGCAGAGGTCATGCCCGAGTACCACCAGCACCATACGGCTCCTGCACCCTTGAGTTACGCCCAAGTGGTCGCAAGAACGCCCCCAGCAATCCCTACGGCTGCCCCACAAATTTACGCCGAAGCCTCCGCCCGACCTCATTCTTTCGAAGCGGATGTACCGGTAACCTGCGCCGACGTCACGCACAGGCCACGACTGCAGCCCACCGTCCAGTCCTATCAGTTGCCGCCCCGTCAATCCCGTCCTGCACCATGGGCGGGCCCTGCCCCAGCGAACCGATGGCGCACACCTGACAACCGCCCCATGTGCTTTGCATGCGGTTCCGCCGGCCACGTGGCGCGCTATTGCAATCGCGTGCAGCCGCCTAGAGTCGCGTCGCCTGCCACCAGCCCGGCGAACCGCCCATATTACGACCCACCTACGCCTCTGTCGCCGACGTCTCCCCCGCTCCATCTACCCGCCGTTCACCGTCACCACGACGCCGCTCGCTGTCACCGATGCGGCCACGTCTGGTCCCACGAGACCAGGAAAACTAGTCGTCGCAGTCCACGAGGCAAGGGCTGCGATGCTGTCGAACTGCGAAAGCCCTCAGCGAAGCCCATCGAACGTTATAGACGTGTTTGTGGACGGTGTTCGGGCATCTGCCCTTATCGACACTGGAGCCGCCGTATCCGTTATGGACGCAAAGCTTAGCCGAATACTGCGAAAAGTGACGACGCCACTTTCCGGGCTCTCCCTCAGTACAGCCAGCGCCCAAAGCATTCACCCTACAGCGGTATGCACAGCCCGCGTCATGATTAAGGACGCTATGTACGCCGTCGAATTGATCATAATTCCTGCATGCTCTCACGACGTCATCCTCGGATGGGATTTTCCCTCCCGCCACGACGCCGTAATTCATTGCGCACCCGCCGAAATAGAGCTGTCACCATTCTCTAATTTGACGCCGGCAGACAGTCCATCGGCTGCGAGCAAGGTACTCGTCAAAGACGACATAAGATTGCCTGCAAACTCGTCAACGGCGGTGTCAGTTTACTGCGCCAGCCTATCCGACACCGTTGCACTCCTCTCGCCATAACCGTGTTTGCACGAGGAAAGGCTTGCTGGTGCCTTTCGCGACCGTTCAAGTCACCCAGGGCAGCACCTCTATTTTTGTAATCAACCCCTCCCCGTACAGTGTTACGTTGGTGCGAGGGGAATGTCTGGGCAGCGTAGAACCCCTCGAAGACGCACAAGTTATGGACGAGCCCGATGAGTCGCACGGCCGAAGTTCGAGTACGCCCAGTGCTGTTTCGACGTCTGGTTCATCACACGCTGACGTATTTGGTTCCTCCATAGCTGACAACCTTACGCAGGTCCAGCGTTCGCAGCTTTTGGACCTGTTGGAAGAATTTCGCCCGTCTTTCGATGTCGCTCAAACTTCTCTCGGCCGCACGTCGGCCGTTACGCATGGCATCGACACTGGCGACCACCTGCCACTGCGGCAACGTCCATATTGCGTATCTCCCGCCGAACGCCGGGTAATCACCGAGCAAGTCGACGACATGCTTCGACGTGATGTCATTCGACCCTCTAACAGCCCCTGGGCGTCATCTGTCGTTCTTGTTGCGAAGAAGGACGGTTCTGTGCGGTTCTGTGTGGATTACCGACGACTCAACAAGATCACTCGTAAGGACGTGTATCCACTGCCCCGAATAGACGACGCGATTGACAGCCTGCAAGGCGCGGAATTCTTTGCATCTCTCGATTTGCGCTCAGGGTACTGGCAAGTACCTATGCTGATACGC